>NC_053023.1:422998654-423217969 GCF_003073215.2 Triticum urartu | reverse complement strand
ACACGCAGTCACTCAGTGAAGATAAAAGATAGTGCAATCATACAATGACTTCACAAGGAGTAAAAGTACGTAAAGAGAAGGGAAGGATGAAACCAGTGACTCGTTGAAGACAATGATGTGTTGGACCAGTTCCAGTTGTTGTGACAACTGTACGTCTGGTTAGGGCGGATAGGTATTTAAACCTGAGGACACACAGTCCCGGACACCCAGTCCTGAACACGCAGCTCAGGACACCCAGTCCTCACCGTATTCCCCTTGAGCTAAGGTCACACAGACCTCGCCCAATCACTCTGGTAAGTCTTCAAGGTAGACTCCCAAACCTTCACAGACTTCGTTCACCGGCAATCCACAATGTCTCTTGGATGCTCAGAACGCGACGCCTAACCGGCTGGAGGATTCACAGTCCTCAAGTGTAATAAGTCTTCAGATCACACAGACAAGAAGACTTAAGTGATGCCTAATTCTCTTTGGCTCTGGGTGGTTAGGGCTTTATCCTCGCAAGGAATTCTCTCTCAAAAGCTTCGAGGTGGGTTGCTCTCAAACGACAAAAGCCGTATACTAACTCTGAGCAGCCAACCGTTTTTGGTTGTAGGGGGTGGGCTATTTATAGCCACTAGGCAACCCGACCTGATTTGTCCGAAATGACCCTGGGTCACTAAGGAACTGACAAGTGTTCCAACGGTCAGATTTCAAACTCACACGGCAACTTTCCTTGGGCTACAAGAAAAGCTGACTTGTCCGACTCTGGACAAGATTCGCTCTCATAGTCTTCACTCGAAGACATAGGTTTTGGTTAAGCATCACTTCAGTCATTCTGACTGGTTCTCTTGGACCCCACTTAACAGTACGGTGGTTCCTATGACTCAACAGAGAAGAAGAAAAAGAACTACGAAAGATCTAAGTCTTCGAGCTCCATAGGCTTCATGCGATGTCTTCTCTTGTCATAGTCTTCAATGTGAATATCTTCATATACCACCTTTGACATCAATGTCTTCATACATTTTTAGGGGTCATCTCTGGTAGGAAAACCGAATCAATGAGGGACTTCTACCTGTGTTATCCTGCAATTCTCACAAACACATTAGTCCCTCAACTAGGTTTGTCGTCAATACTCCAAAACCAACTAGGGGTGGCACTAGATGCACTTACAATTACTTTTATATCCTTAAAATATTCCCGTTCTCATTAAAGGGTGATGCTAAGATATGGTTTAATTCTCTTGATCCTGGTTGTGTGTGTAGTCCCCAGGATATGATCTATTACTTCTTTGCTAAATATTTCCCTGCTCATAAGAAACAAGCTGCTTTGAGGGATATATATAATTTTGTGCAAATTGAAGAAGAGAGTCTCCCACAAGCTTGGGGGAGGCTTCTCAAGTTACTTAATGCTTTGCCTGATCATCCTCTAAAGAAAAATGAAATACTTGATATCTTTTATAATGGACTAACCGATGCTTTCAGATATTACCTGGATAGTTGTGCTGGTTCTGTTTTCAGGGAAAGAACACCGGATGAAGCTGAAATTCTATTGAATAATATGTTGACAAATGAAAACAATTGGACACTTCCTGAGCCTATTCCTAAACCAACTCCGAAGAAGAGAGGTGTTCTATTTCTCAGTCCTGAAGATATGCAAGAGGCAAAGAAATCTATGAAAGAAAAAAGTATTAAAGCTGAAGATGTTAAGAATTTACCTCCTATTGAAGAAATACATGGTCTTAATTTACCGCCTGTTGAAGAAACATATGATCTTAATCTTTCACCTATTTAAGAAACTCATGGTCTTGATAACCCGACACAGGTAGTAAAGGTAAATTCTCTCTATAGATATGATAAAGCTGAAATCCCATTTACTAAGTTAGCTAGCCCATGCTTAGATGAGTTTGATAAATTTATGGTTAAGCAAGAAGACTTTTTTTTGCTAATGAAGCAAGAATACTTTAATGCTTATTTTGGTAGACAATTGAAATACAATTCAAATATGCTTGAACACTTGGGTGATTGTATGGCTAATGTCAAAGGTGAACTTAAAATTATTAGTAAACATGCTTCTATGGTTACCACTCAAGTAGAACAAGTACTTAAAGCTCAAAATGATTTGCTCAATGAATTGAATAGTAAGAATAATGATTATGTTGTTAGAGTGGCTACTAGAACTGGTAGAATGACTCAGGAACCTCTGTATCATGAAGGCCACCCTAAGAGAATTGAGCAAGATTCTCAGAGAAATAATATAGATGCACCTAGTCCTTCTAAAAGGAAGAAAAAGAAAAATGATAGGACTTTGCATGCTTCTAGTGAACCTATTGCTGAAACACCTGAGAATCCAAATGATATTTCTATTTCTGATGCTGAAACACAATCTGGTAATGAACCTGAAACTAGTGATAATGTTAATGATAATATTCATGATGATGCTCAACCTAGTAATGATAATGATATAGAAATTGAAACTGTTGTTGATCTTGATAACCCACAATCAAAGAATCAACGTTATGATAAGAAAGACTTTGTTGCTAGGAAACACGGTAAGGAAAGAGATCCTTGGGTTCAAAAACTCATGCCTTTTCCTCCCAAACCATCCAAGAAAAAGGATGATGAGGATTTTGAGCGCTTTGCTGAAATGATTAGGCCTATCTTTTTGCGTATGCGATTAACTGATATGCTTAAAATGAATCCTTATGCTAAGTACATGAAAGATATTGTTACTAATAAAAAAAGATACCGGAATCTGAAATTCCCACCATGCTTGCTAATTATACTTTTAAAGGTGGAATACCTAAGAAATTAGGAGATCCCGGAGTACCAACTATACCATGCTCCATTAAAAGAAACTATGTTAAAACTGCTTTATGTGATCTTGGAGCCGGTGTTAGTGTTATGCCTCTCTCTTTATATCGTAGATTTGATTTGAATAAGTTGACACCTACTGAAATATCTTTGCAAATGGCTAATAAATCAACTGCTATACATGTCGGTATTTGTGAGGATGTGCCTGTTGTAGTTGCAAACATTACAATTTTAACGGACTTTGTTATTCTTGATATTCCCGAGGACGATAGTATGTCTATTATTGTTGGAAGACCCTTTTTTAATACTACAGGAGTTGCTATTGATTGCACTAAATGCAATGTCACTTTTCATGTCAATGGTAATGAGCATACGGTACACTTTCCGAGGAAACAACCTCAAGTTCATAGTATCAATTCTATTGGAAAAATTCCATCGATTATTTTTGGAGGTTTTGAATTTCCTCTTCCTACTATCAAAAAGAAATATGATATTGGGGACGTGCATATCCTCGTTGAGGTAACATAGTGTTATTCGAAATTTCTCCGATTCCATGTTATTCAGAATGAGTTCGTTAACAAGACTTGATCAACCTTGTTAGTGGATTCCTTTTGATGAGCATGAGATGGATGAAACTAGAAGGCACAACCTTCTGTACCCTCCTTTTACTTTCTGTTATTTATATTAAATAAAATAAAAATAAGTATTTCCCGTCTATTATCTGATTTATCCGTGCAATATAAAAATACCCCGAAAATAAAAGTTCTCCAAATGCCCTGAAATTTAAATATGATTTTTTCCGGAAAATTTGAGAATATCTGGCACTGAGAACACAACAGGGGGGCATCCACCTGGCCACAAGGGTGGAGGGCGCGCCCCCTGCCTCGTGGGCCCATGGTGGCCCTCCTCCACTTATTCCTGCTCCCCCACACTTCTTCTTCCTCCCACAAACACCAATATCCAGCTCAAGCACGAGTTCTAGCTCATTTTGCTGCGATTTTCGATCTCCTTGCTCAAAGCACCTCTCACAAAACTGCTTGGGGGGATTGTTCCTTGGTATGTGACTCCTCCATTGGTCCAATTAGTTTTTGTTCTAGTGCTTTATTCATTGCAAATTTATGCTGCCTAGGTGACCCTGTTCTTGAGCTTGTATGTCAAATTTATATGGTCCCAAGTAGTTCTAATGCATGATATTGGCTCTATGCACTTGTAGGAGTTGTTGCTATTAGTTTTGTTGAGCTTGGCTCAGTTTTATTTGAAGTTACTAAAAATTTCAGAAATTTTTCAGAGGAAGAAATATGTTTAGGGAAATGTACCAAGGTGGCTCTTCAAGGAAGCAAGAGCCCAGGCTTGCAATGCGTGATGCTGATGATGAGCCACCAAGGGACGCTCTAGTGCGGCCCTGTGAATGGCCTTCATAGGATTTCATGGATCAAGCGGGAATTAAGGAAGAATTTAACGCATATTTGCGTAACGCTAATCTTGTGAGCTTTGAGGAAGAAAAATGCCGCCAGTACCACTATCTCACTAGTTCCTTTGTGAGGAGGTTTGAATTTTCATCTTCACGTAATTCTCAAACTGTCCTGTTTGATCTTTATGAAAATTCTTACACTATGGACTTAGAGGATTTTACCACTGCTTGCAAACTTCCACAATGGGGTAGTGCTAGTGAACCCCGCAAATCTGAATTTAGAGATTTTCTTGCTAGTATAACTGTGAGGGAATCTAGAGATATAACACAAGCTACCATAGGGAGCATTCACTTTCCTGCTATACATTATTTTGCTCTCTTCATAGGTAGATGCATTAATGGTAAAGATGAGGCATGTCACATGTGTGTCCCTGACCTCAGTATTCTTAGGAGTTCTGTGTTAGGAGATAAATCTTATAATTTGGGAGCCATTGTTGCACGTAGGTTGCATCTTAATAGATTTAATGGAGATTTCTTTGGTGGAATTTATGCAACCCGCTTAGCTGACTTCCTTGGTGTAACCATACGTAATGGTGATATTGAATTGCCTCCTGCTTACCTAGACTTCAATGCTATGGTTCACCACCAGTTTGTCGAGAGGAATGAATCACCTCTCTAGTATCGCTTAATCTTTGACAGACGTTGTGCTGTCCGTATTACTCTCCCTGCTCCTGCCTTCTTTTATTATCAGGCAAAAGGAAGATATGTTATTACCAGAGAGGAGGCAGATGAGTACGAGAGGAGGGCGGAGGCCGCTCGTCGCCATGCTGCAGCTCAGGAGGCGATAGCCGCTGCATCTCAGTACGACCCCAACTATTACTATGGATATCCACCAGGCCAACCGTGGCCATAGACCAACTTAGGCCAAAAGCCTAAGCTTGGGGGAGTACGTATTTCTCACCGACATTACATTCATGCTCACACACTCATTGCTAGATGTCGGTGCTCATAATTTTTCATTGTAATATCCATGCTACTTTATTTCCTTTTTATGCTTTCTTCTTGTGTGTTTAATAATCCTTAAGAAAAACAAAAAAAATAGTTGTAGCTTTTAGCTAGTTTTAATTCCATGCTTGTAGTAGTAATTAAAAAGAAAACCCAAAAAGATTTCATATTCTTCTTTTGCTTGTTGGGAGCTCTCCCGTGTAAATAGTTTTATTTTTTTTCTTTTCTTTGGGGGTCGATAGGAGAAAACCATAATTAAATTGTTGAAGTGGCTCTTATATGCATTATTGTTGATCTGACAAAAGAGCCCATATTTCCTTGTCTTCTCCTGTTTATTGTATGCTTGCAGATTCCAGCTTAGTCCAATGCACGTGCACTATTATTATTATCCACATCGTTTGGTCGTGCAAGTGAAAGGCAATTATGACGATATATGATGGACTGACTGAGATGAGAAAAGCTGGTATGAACTCGACCTCTCTTGTTTTTGTAAATATGATTATTTCATCGTTCCTGATTCAGCCTATTATGAATAAACATGTTTGCAATGACAACTAGAGATCATAGTTTCTTATGCCATGCTTGATTAGCTAGGAGCTTATAATGGTTTACCCTGCATGCCAACATGCTATTAAAATGGTTGTGATGTGGTATGATAGGGTGGTATCCTCCTCTGAATGATTTAAGTGACTTGACTTGGCACATGTTCACGCATGTAGTTGAAACAAAATCAACATAGCCTTCACGATATTTATGTTCATGGTGGATTATATCCCACTCATGCTTGAATTCGGTGTTGATAAATTTTAATGCATGTTCATGACTGTTGTCGCTCTCTAGATGGTCGCTTCCCAATCTTTTGCTAGCCTTCACCTGCACTAACCAGGAATACTGCTTGTGCATCCAACTCCATAAACCCCAAAGTTATTCCATATGAGTCCACCATACCTACCTATATATGGTATCTACATGCCTTTCCAAGTAAATTTGTATGTGCCAAACTCTAAACCTTCAAATAAATATCATGTTTTGTATGCTCGAATAGCTCATGTATCAACTAGGGATGTCCGTATCTTCCATGTTAGGCGGGTTATTCTCAAGAGGAGTGGACTCCGCTCCTCACTCACGAGAAAGTGGCTGGTCACCGGGATGCCCAGTCCCATGCTTTATGCAAACTAAATCAAAATAATTGCAAACAAAACCCCCCTGGGACTCTTGTTAGTTGGAGGCACTCGTTGTTTTGAGCAAGCCATGGATTAATGCTTGTTGGTGGAGGGGGAGTATAAACTTTACCATTCTCTTTGGGAACCGCCTATAATGTGTGTAGCATGGAAGATATCGCCATCTCTTGGTTGTTATGTTGACAATGAAAGTATACCGCTCAAAATATTATTCACCTCTATTTCAAAACTGAGCTCTGGCACCTCTACAAATCCCTGCTTCCCTCTGTGAAGGGCCTATCTATTTACTTTCATGTTGAGTCATCATCCTCTTATTAAAAAGCACCAGTTGGAGAGCACCACTGTCATTGCATTCATTACTGTTAATTTACATTGAGTATGACTTGACTGGATCTCTTTTACCATGAATTACAATGTCTAGTCAGTTCTTGATCTTTAAAGGTTCTCTGCATTTATGTTTTGTGGTCTCAGAAAGGGCTAGCGAGATACCATCTTGTTATATCATATTATGATTGTTTTGAGAAAGTGTTGTCATCCGAGATTTATTATTATTGCTCGCTAGTTGATTATGCCACTGATATGAGTAAACATGAGACCTAAGCATTATTGTGAATATGGTTAGTTTATAATCTTTGCTGAAAACTTGAATGCTGGCTTTACATATTTACAACAACAAGAGCAAACAGAGTTTGTAAAAGTTTTTCTTTATCACTTTCAGTTTATCAACTGAATTGCTTGAGGACAAGCAAAGGTTTAAGCTTGGGGGAGTTGATACGTTTCCGTCGTATCTACTTCTCCAAACACTTTTTGCCTTGTTTTGGACTCTAACTTGCATGATTTGAATGGAACTAACCCGGACTGACGCTGTTTCAGCAGAATTGCCATGGTGTTATTTATGTGCAGAAACAAAAGTTCTCGGAATGACCTGAAACTTCACGGAATGTCTATTTGGAAATAATAAACAATCCTTGCAAAAGATGAAGACCAGGGGGCCCACACCCTAGCCACGAGGGTGGGGGCGCGCCCCCTACCTCGTGGGCCCCCTGGAGCTCCTCCGACATCAACTCCAACTCTATATATTTTCTTTCAGGGAGGAAAAAATCAGAGAGAAGGATTCATCGCGTTTTATGATACGGAGCCGCCGCCAAGCCCTAAAACCTCTCGGGAGGGCTGATTTGGAGTCTGTTCGGGGCTCCGGAGAGGGGAATCCGTCGCCATCGTCATCATCAACCATCCTCCATCACCAATTTCATGATGCTCACCGCCGTGCGTGAGTAATTCCATCGTAGGCCTGCTGGACGGTGATGGGTTGGATGAGATTTATTATGTAATCAAGTTAGTTTTGTTAGGGTTTGATCCCTAGTATCCACTATGTTCTGAGATTGATGTTGCTATGACTTTGCTATGCTTAATGCTTGTCACTAGGGCCCGAGTGCCATGATTTCAGATCTCAACCTATTATGTTTTCATCAATATATGAGAGTTCTTGATCCTATCTTGCAAGTCTATAGTCACCTACTATGTGTTATGATCCGGCAACCCCAAAGTGACAATAATAGGGACCACTCCCGGTGATGACCGTACTTTGAGGAGTTCATGTATTCACTATGTGTTAATTCTTTGGTCCGGTACTCTATTAAAAGGAGGCCTTAATATCCCTTAGTTTCCATTAGGACCCCGCTGCCACGGGAGGGTAGGAAAAAAGATGTCATGCAAGTTCTTTTCCATAAGCACGTATGACTATATTCAGAATACATGCCTACATTACATTGATGAATTGCAGCTAGTTCTGTGTCACCCTAGGTTATGACGGTTACATGATGAACCGCATCCGGCATAATTCTCTATCACCGATCCATTGCCTACGAGTATATTGTTCTTCGCTTATTTACTTTTCCGTTGCTGTTGCTATCATCACTACAAAATACCAAAAACATTACTTTTGCTATCATTATGTTTTGCTACTGTTACCACTACTATCATATTACTTTGCTACTAAACACTTTGCTGTACATATTAAGTTATCCAGGTGTGGTTGAATTGACAACTCAGCTGCTAATACTTGAGAATATTCTTTGGCTCCCCTTGTGTCGAATCAATAAATTTGGGTTGAATACTCTACTCTCGAAAACTGTTGTGATCCCCTATACTTGTGGGTTATCATCTTCCCCGATTCCGATAACTACGGCCGCCGCCACTGTCATGTTAATTCTGACGTGACCACGGCCTCCCCACCAAAACTTTCTTCACCAATCGCCTCCTGGAGCTTGCGCGGATCCCCTCCTGACATCAATTCCACCGGATATGACCCATGGGAGAAATCCCTCTTCCACCCGTAGCTCACCTCTGCCATGCTTGAAGCCCCACTCGAACCCGAGCTCCTCGACGACCAACTCCACCTCCCTCGGATGCGTCACTCTCTCCTGAAGCCTCTGTAGGATCAAAAGTATGTCTAGAGAGGGGGTCATTAGACTACTTGACCCATAAAAACCTAATCTTTTCCCAATTTTAGTTGTAGGCAGATTTTAGCAATTATGACAAGCCAAGTAACACCCTACACATGCAAGTCTAAAGAGTATAGTTGTGGAAAGTAAAACATTGCACATGTAAGTAGAGGGGAGGGATTGGAGAAAGCAAACACAATGGAGACATGGTGATTTTTGTCATGGTTTTGATAGGTGGTGCTATCGTCCGTCCACGTTGATGGAGACTTCAACCCACGAAGGGTAATGGCTGCGCGAGTCCACGGAGGGGTCCACCCACGAAGGGTCCACACAGAAGCAACCTTGTCTATCCCACCATGGCTTACTTCCATGAAGGACTAGCCTCACTCAGGTAGATCTTCATGAAGTAGGTGATCTCCTTGCCCTTACAAACTTCTTGGTTCAACTCCACATCATGTCGGAGGCTCCCAAGCGACACCTAACCAATCCAGAAGACACCACTCTCCAAAAGGTAATAGATGGTGTGTTGTTGATGAACTCCTTGCTCTTGTGCTTCAAATTATAGTCTTCCCAACACTCAATAACTCCTCATAGATTTGGCTATGGTGGAAGAAGGATTTGAGTGTAAAGCAACTTGGGAAAGGCTAGAAATCAAGGTTCAAATGGTAGGAATGGAATCTCTTGATCTCAACACATGAGTAGGTGGTTCTCTCTCAGACAATGAATGATATGAGTGGAGGCATGTTCTGATGGCTCTCTTCCTGAGAAGGAAGGGGTGGAGGGGTATAAATAGCCTCCACACAAAATCCAACCGTTACACACTTTTGACCCAACTCGGTGGCACCAAAATAGAAATCTCGGTAGCACCGAACTGTGTAAAAGATATGAACATTATGAATCTCGGTGGGACTGACTGGAACAACTCGGATGGACCAAAGTGCAATGGCTTGGGACAAACCTCATCTCGGTGGCACCGATTGCATCAACTCAGTTGGACCAAAGTGAAGCAATAAGGCAACAGAGAGTTGGCAAGCCATCTCGATGTGACTGATTTGCAAAACTCGGTGAGACAAAAATAAATGCAAAAGATTACAGAGAGTTGGCAAGGCCATCTCGGTGAGACCGAGATCCGTATCGGTGGATCCGATTTGTTAGGGTTTTCGCAGTGGCTAAGTCTGGATGAACTCGGTGGCTCCGGATTGGGAATTTCAGTGGGGCCGAGTTGGAATGTAGGTTCCGAACATATTTGGAATGAGAAGGTGGTTGAGGGTTTTGGAGTACTGTCACTAAGCACTTGAGCAGAAAGACCATTAAGCAACACCTCATCCCCTTTTAATAGTATTGGTTTTCCTATGGACTCAATGTGATCTTGGATCACTAAACCAAAAATGTAGAGTCTTGATCTTTTGCCAATCCTTGTCCTTAGCATTTTGAGGGGTCCACATCTCAAGTCCATGCCATGCCAATCATTGAACATCCTGAAATCTTTAACTTGAATGGATATTAGTTCAATGAGATATATGTTGTTATGAATTACCAAAACCACCAAGGGAGCAAATGTGCTTTCAATCTCCCCCCTTTTTGGTAATTGATGACAACATATAGATCAAAGCTTCGATAAATGATTAAATGAATGAATACATCGTCGCTTTGAGAAGTATGTGATAAGCAAGAGCTCCCCCTAAATTTGTGCATTATTAATTTTTTTGCATTTGAATGGAAATGCACAATCGATTAGGCTCATGGGTCACTCTTCCCTGTCACATACAACTTGGTGGAGCGCACAAAATGATATGAATAAAGTAGTAAGCATGCATCACGAACATAAGTGAATGAGCATACAAGATAATGATAAGTAAAAGCATTGAAGCATCACATGAGATATAGTAAGATCAATCACAAGCAGAATATCTCAAAGGCATAATGAAGTAGCAGGGGCACACACAACGAACAAAGTACCAACAAGCAAAGAGAGTAGCAAAAGAACTCGAGCAAATCAAAGCAAAGACTCTCTCTCGAAGCCTATGATCTATACAAATTCTCCCCCTTTGGCAACAAGTGCCAAAAAGATTGAATAAGTACAGGACTAGTCGGCACTCTAAACACGATCCTCGAAAGCTCCCGAAGGTGATCTCCTGTCGGCAGCTTCGGTGTGCGTAGATGGCATTGACATGAGAGCATCCGTGAAGACTTCGGCAGATGTTTGCTGGGTTGGTGGAGTGGAGACCAGAGGTGGCACTGTAGCAGCAGCAGGTGTAGAGACCGTGGTCCTTGGAGCCACAACTGGTACTGCAGCAGACTTGGCTGCCCTAGGCACTGTCTAAAATCTCTTCATGGTTGGTCTGTCATCTCCACTGTCATCTGAAGAGGCTTTCCTAACAGCATCAACATCACCTTGCAGCTGCTCCACTGTGGTCTAGATCTCTGTGACCTTGACATCTAGATCATGAAATTTCGTCTCAATAATCCACTCAAAGCTAGCCTAGGTCTGGGTGAGATTGTCCAGACTTCACTCAATCCTCAGAGTGGCTTCAAGCAGATATGTCATTTGGTCCTTTGAAGTTTTGAGATTGGCAATCGAAGCATTTGGAGCTGATGCCTCCTGAGCTGCTTTTGCTTCTTTAGCTTTGCGGGTTTCCTCTTGAGCTTGTGTAGAAGTGGGATGTGAAGGATCCATCACTATGACATTATCTTCAAATTCTGGACGGAGTGGCAAGTGCTCTCGATCAAGAAGGTATGTGCTGGTTCCAACCTTGGAATTGATCAACATCTAGATATGTGGAGCGTATCCGCATGATCTCTTCTGATCAACTACAGTCCTCTTGATGGTTTCCACAATCAAGATCATCACCTTAAATTTTCGAGGTGTGTCAAAGAGGTGCAGTAGGTTGATGGAGTGGCCACAAATCATCTTATCATCGCCTGACTTGGGTAACAAAGTGTACCACAAGATTGTGTTTGTGGTGACCAATCCTGTTAGCAGATGCTTCACTGATCCAAGCTTATGAGTTTCAAGATCCTTCTGAGGAATTGCAGTGTACATGTTGGCCATGGAATTGTGATCCATCTTGAGGTTGCCATAAATGTCAACATCATCATCTTCTTCTTCTGGAGCATCAAGAAGAGTAGCCCACTCAGAGATGGCTGACTGGTATTTTGAACCCTCAGTCATCCACACAATGCGGCCATCTGGATAGAATTGAGCTGTGGAGTAGAATTGCATGACCATCTCATCATTCCACTTTGTCAACTTCTTTCCAACAAATTCATCAACACCTACAATCCTGAAGCTCTCATGAACATGGGGGAAGTAGTCCTCATTTGTATCAATGTACTTCCAGTCCACCCACTTCATGTCACTAACAATGGGCTTCTTATCAAGCAAAATAGTCTCATAGAAATCTTGTTTTTCTTGAGTGTGAAAGCGATAATCAACAGTTGTCCATCTCCTGGTAGCATATGGATCATTCGATCTCCACTAACGCAGACCTTTATCCTTCCTTAGCATCACATTCTCTGCAACTGGGTGTGTGTTGTCATGATCTGGAATCTTTGGCTTCACTTTTCTGAGCACTAGTGGCTCTTCATCAACATTTGCTTCAGGCACTGGGGCCTTGTTCTTCTCAGCAGCAGAAATGTTACTTGTAGACCTCTTGGGTGCTGGAGCTTTTGGTTTAGACTTGGAGGGGGCAGCAGTCTTGATAGCATCAGACATAAGTTTCTGAGATTTGGCAGGGGGTGCCTCAGCTGCTTGCTCCTCCTCCTCCTCATCTAAATCTCTCATCATGGAGGGCCTGCCAATAACAGTGGCAATAGTTTTTTTTACCCTCTTCTTCTTTCCTCCTGTAGTTGCACCACTTGGTTCCTCAAGTGTGAATGTCACTGTATCCTTCGGAACATTCCTTACAGCAGCTTTCTCTTTGGCAGCAGTGGGTTTGGTGTTGTACTCCTTAGCAACCATAACTCTCTTTTTATTTGATGCTGATTCTTTAGCAACAAAATCTTCATCCTCATCATCTGAGGTTCTCCTCTTCCTTGTTCTAGTGGCAGCCTTAGGAAGATCTAGAGAGCTCCTCACTCCCTCATAGTAAGTTTCATTGTGACTAGAACCCGCACTGAGATCAACATCCTGTTCAGACCTATTCTGACTATCGCTGCAATCTGAGATTTTGCTGAGCTGACCCTGTGAATAGATGGGTATGGGCAGAGTAGATGAGTCATAACAAAAAGCAGAAGTTTTTCATAAAAATTGAGTTTAACTCTTAGTTTCAAGTTTTCACAGAATGCAGTTCGGATGGACCGAGTTGATCATCCCGGTGATACCGAAGCACACTACAGAAACCTTACACGCCATTTTGGTCAGACCGATATGGGTTTCGGTGGCTCTGAGATGCTAGGGTTTCACTGAGGTTTTACTCTCGGTCTCACCGATTCGTACAACTCGGTGGCGCCGAGACGTACTAGTGCTATGGCCTGAGGCCAAATCGGTGGGACCGAAAATTTCTAATCGGTTGGTCCGAGATGCATTCGGTGGAAACTTAAACCTAAATTTTTTGCTTGAATTTGATCTATGGAATTTCTCTGGTAGAATAAGCATTGCAATCTGTGGCAAGAATCATGGCATTCCTATCGTGCATTGAATCAGAAAAGTAGAGCATGAGAGGGATCGAATCTCACCCTAACTCGGTGGAGATTCTCTACGGCGGCAACGGCGGGGCAGATTGCCGTTGACGGCGATGGAGTCCTACGGTGAAGGCGCACAGGAGACGACGGCGAAGTCCGGGACGAGGGCGACGACAGCAACGGGGTGCGGGAAAGAGTGGGGTCGGGAAATTTCAACCGTTCGGTCCGCGATATATATATGTATATATATATATACATACATAAACACTATTCTGATCACGGGATCAGAATAATATTCTGATCACAACATGAACTTCCCGAGTAACGCGCCTGCCCTTCCCCGAGTACTAGGTTGAACTTCAGCTAAAAGGTGTCCAAATGGGGCTTGCGATATACCGTTGGAAAGCTATGGACACCAGTATTGAGACCCAAGTTAAATTTTTGGCAAAATGTAAGCGGTTTAAGAGCAGTTTTGAAAACCGTTTTTTCTTCATACAAAGAACGTGAATCGTATTTTCGATCGCATTTCTAAACCGTTTATCGGAATGAGGCAAATAATATGGCGTTGGAAAGCTGCTGCAAAACCGCTCCTTCCACATGTTGAAAGTTTTCTCTAATTCCCTATGGTTAAAGAGTAATTTGGAAAATTGTAAAATTTCGCTAACCGAACAGCCGAGTTCGTATTTTCGATGTTATTTCTAAACGGCTAAACCAATTGTGGCATATGATATGGCGTCGGAAAACTTATGAAAATGCGCTACTTATTCATGTTGAAAGTTTTTTCTAATTTTGAACTGTTTAAGAGTAATTTAGAAAACTATACAGGTTCCACCGAGTTTGTATTTTCGATCTACTTTTTTAACCATATGTCTGAATGCAGCAAATGATATGGCGTTGGAAAGCTTGAGGAAATGCGAAACTTTTTGGTATATATTATTTCTCCCAATTCCTTACTATTTTATGTCAATTTTCAAAATGGCTAAAAACGTATTTTCGCCATAATTTCTACAAACTTTATCGGAATGGGGCAAATAATATACCGTTGAAAAGCCAAGGAACATGCGAAACTTTTTCATGTTGATGGTTTTCTGTGATTCCCAGTCGTTTTCAAGTAATTTCGAAAATGGCGAGATCATTTGTTCTGCCTTTATCGCGAAACAGAACCTTCAAAAATGCACCACGTGAAGAACCTGAACTTCTCGGCATGTCTACTTGAACTTCACTCTGTTTTTCACGTGCTTTTTTTGCTCGTAGGTCTCCATCCACTGCTCCTATCTCTCCATCCACTCACCGGAATTGACGAAGTGATATACCGGTGGAAAGCTGCTGTAAACATGCAACTTCCCGTGTTGAACATTTTTTCATACTCGCGATGATTTTAAAAGTTTTTCATCTGAAATTCATCCACTGTAGTAGTTGAACATCCTGCCGTTTTCAGTTGAAATTCTGTGACGTATTTTCGTTTGTAATTTTCTCATCCATCGTCAGTGTTACACAAATGATATTCCTTTTGTACAAATCTCTCTCACAATAATTTTTTAACTTTCTTCGACGAAGGACTTGAACTTATGAGAACAAAACTTTTAGCCTTTACTTTTTTATTCTTTTTAATACAAAATGCACACCGTGTAGTACATGAACTTCTGGCAGTTATCAACCTGAACCTCTCTCGGTTACGTGAAAATATTGAGTTTTTTATGAATTTTTAATTTGATTTTTCTTAATCTTTTTTATGAATTTTGAAGCGCCCTATTTATATTAGTTGAACTTCTTGTTATTTTATTTTTGAACTTCTTGTTTCCATTCTTTAATAACAAGGAAAATCTGAGTTTTCTATAATCATCAAACTTCTCCATCTTTTTAATATGGACTTCCTGGTTTTATTTCTTAATTATTTTTTATGAAATTTTGAAGCGTCATATTTTTTAAAAGTTGAACTTCTTGTTTTTTATTTTTAAACTTCTTGTTTCCATTCTTTAATAACGAGGAAAATCTGAGTTTTGTATAATCATCGAACTTCTCCATCTTTTTAATATGGACTTCCTGGTTTTTTTTCTTATCTTTTTTATGAAATTTTGAAGCACTCTATTTTTAAAAGTTGAACTTCTTGTTATTTAATTTTTAAAATTCTTGTCTTCATTCTTTAATAACGAGGAAAATTTGAGTTTTCTATAATCATCGAACTTCTCCTTTTTAATATGGACTTCCTAGTTTTATTTCTTAATTCCAAAAAAAATGTTACGTTCTATACACTCAGTAATATAGAAGTCAACAAAAGTCATTTTTAATTTGAATTTCTATAATACATTTCACTTACTATACTAGGTAGCTATAATACATGAGCTTTACACTCAGTAATATATGAACTTCTTAGAACATAATTTTCGTTGAGCAATTTTAAACACAGAACATACATGAAGAAGGTCAAAGATGAGGACGTGGGTGCATCTACATGTAAGAAAGTTTTGGAAGATCTTTTAACAGTGCAAGGTCAAAAGAAGTCTCGCGTCCATCAAAATTTCATAACCTGGAGTTTTGTACTTGCAAAAATATTAACTATCAAACATCATCACAACAACCTGAAGAAAAAAAGTTGGTTCTCATTGACATATCAACAAGCATGTACAGAGCACATAACCAGAACTTGTTCTCTACATCAACTTCGCACTATGTGCCCATCAGTAGCGAAGAGAGGTAGGGAGAGAGATTCCTGTTGGGGCAGGGCTCATCAGAAGATGACCGAGTTTTCTGCCCTGGCCTCTTGGAGCAATGGACGAAGGAGAGGCGGGACTGGTGCAAGCTCCTCCTGCAGACGGCTTCGGGGTTGAATGCCGCGACGCTCGGTGAGCAGGCGAGCATCCACGCAGTTGGGCAACGCCCCTCACCCATTATAGTGAGCAGAAGTAGTTTACTAATAGTAGCAGCAGCAGCTTGTGCTTTGAGAACAAGAAGCCACCAAGTGGAGAGAGGGCTTGAGGATTGCGACTCCTGCTCCATTTTTCTTTTGCATTTTTTCCTGAAGGATTTCTGAAACTGAAACCAACATATCAAAACCCCAGTTTTTTGCCTGCATTGATACTATTGAACTTCAGAAAAATAGTATAGAACAAGAACTAGACAACACAATTTTAAACTGAATAATGGGGATAGATAACAATGTGAAGGACGTATGCGCTGAACTTTTTTTTTACCTTGCTGGTGAACCTTCATCAAAGCTAAAGTGGAATTGGAAGAACACACAAACAGACATACACACATATATGGAGGGAGCAATTATATGTGCACACACTTAGTAATACACGAACCTTCTGTGTTAATAATACATGAACTTCTTTGTATAGACTTTTTTCTCACGTTCACATGCACATTTGTTTTTCAAAACAAAAGCTCGATATACAATTTGGAAAAAATGGAAACATGCACGCATATATAAGTGGTTGGGCAAAACTAAAAACTGCATGTATATGGCCATGGAAAGCCGCAGCTAACTCTCAAGAAGCAGAGAGGTGCCTGAGGAGGTGGACGGCAACTAACTCCCAAGATCTACTAGCGCTAGCAACCTCATTTGTGTAAAATAAAAGCACAGCCACATGTCAGTAGTTTGGTCTTCCGAGCAGTTTTGGCTACAGTGCAACGGAAAAGCTCTGCGGATGTACTAAGAAATCTTTTTGAACCTCGTTTCCCCATTATCTCTAAACTGCATTCCGCTTAAAAACTTTCGTGTGATTTTCTTTTGCAAAATAGGACGAGATGGTTCATCATGGTGGTTGCTGAAACAGAAGGATCGATAGAAGCACCCAAGAAGAATTATCACTCCACTGTGTTGATGCATTTTGGAGAAGAAAACTCATGCTTTCCATTTTTGAAGGACCTTTGAAATGAACCAACATATCACAATTTTTTGCGCCTCCAAGTATTTCAGAACTTCAGACAAGAAAATAATTAAGAAAAAATGTAAGCGAGATATGCACTTGACCATTTCACAACTCTCTGAACATAGTACAACAACAGGGAACAACACGTAAGCGAGATGGAGAGACAATGCACCTTGGGGCGACGATGTGCTAGGCAGCCACACGTCATAGCTGCCGGGCAGGGGAGGTCTATCTGTACGCTGCATACAACCCGTACATGAGAAAATGGTCAAGGGCAGCTTCCTTGTCTATTGCTGAACCTGCAAGTCGTTGGAGAAGTCCTCCAGGAAGCATTATTTCACCAAAAAGCTGATGAAAAATCATAGTGCAAATTCATTTAGGTATGAATCAACAGAAGTTCAGAAGAAGCTGGGGCACAAGTCTAGAACGTGAAGAACACTTGCCGCCTGAATATTTTGGAGGAGCCTGCATGACATTTATTTGGCGCAGGGGTCTGGACTCAAAGCTCTGCGCTAGTGAGGAGCTGCGGCCGAGAACCTTGAACGACGCTGGCAAGGCCGCAGAGTCAGGGGTAGCTGCGATTGTCATTTGTGGCCAAGGAGGATTGGGCGCGGGGGTTGAACTCCCTGGGTTGGCGAAGTTGGACGGCCTGGGCGTCGCAGTGACGCGCACGACCAGTTGCAGGTCGGGGCCTCCTCCAGCTGCAGGTCAACGTCTCCTCTAGCTGTAGGCAGTGCCCAATCCGCACGTGCGCTCGTAGTCGCCGGCGAGGTGGAGGCGCGGTGGAAGGAGGGGCAGGCCGGCGCCGTGGTGGAAGAAGGAGAGGGTGGCCGACGCAGTGGTGGAAGAAGGTGGAGGTGGCCGGCGCCGTCGTTGAAGCAGGTGGAGGGAGGCAGCAGGAGGCGCGTCGGGGCTGGAAGGGCCGCGGCGGGAGGCGCGTCGGGGGACGGCGGCGGGAGGCACGTCGGGGGACGGCGGATGGAGGCGCGTCGGGGCCAGGGTGGGCGGAGCAGCGGCGGAGGCGCGTCGCGACCAGGGTGGGCGGTGGCGGGGGAGCACCGGGGCCGAGGGAAGCAGCGGCAGAAGCACACCGGGGCCGTGGGGCTAGCGGCGGGAGGCGCGCCGGAGCCAGGGAGGCGGCGGCGAGAGGTTGGTCGGGGAGGATCGTGGGAGGACGCGGGGGAAGTGGATAAGGTGGGTGCCGAGGGGAATTTTTCTTTTACGGGAAGTTCGGGTGGGCTGGCTTTTTCAGAACCAGGAACATCTCCGCGCCCCCTTATAGGCCCGATTCGTGATTCGAATAGTTATTATATCCTGAGATCATAATAATGTTACTCTTTCTTTATATATATATATAATGAGTAGCACTATTTTAATTCTGGGATTAGAATAGTTATTTGGATCACGGTCAGTCCTATATGAGAGGCGATGGATGCTCCCGAACTTAAAAAGAAAAACAAAAAGAACAAAGAAAAACCACCCACTCATCGTCATTGCCCCCACGATCCCCTCGTCTCACTCCCTCGATCCCCCGAACTGCATCACACCGCCAGCGCCGCCTCCCACCCTGGCTCGCGCCACCGCCGAGCCCCGGCCAACTGCCCCGCCGCCGTCGGGCCATGCCACCAACCTCCTCGCGGCCGGCACCTGCACCTCCCACCTCCACCCACTCGCCGCCCTCCCGCAACTTCCCAGTGCGGAGGCGCCCCGGGCCACCAACCCACCTCCGCTGGCACCGGGGCCGATGATGCGCGCCGCCGTCAACCAGGATCCCGCGCCGCATCCGCCCTCCACCAGGATTCAACCGCGGCGGCTGCCTCCCCCTGCTTCAACCGCCAAGGCACCATCCGATCCAGCCGCCGCGACAGCCCCACGCCGCCATCGGATCCAGCCGCCACGACAGCCCCGCGCCGTTGCCGCTGTCGCCACGGCGCACTTGATCCCCGCCACCGCCGCTGTGGCCCCAACGCACCTGATCCCCGCCGCAGCACCGACCCCCGCACCGTGAGATCGCCGCCTCGCCTCACAAAGCGCCGTGTCCCAGTTCCTCCATCCGCCACCGCCACATCCTCCACCGGACGAACTGTCCACCGGCTCCCGTCGGCGATGCTCCCAGCCAACATGGCTGCCAGCCAGCCCCCCCCCCCCCCCCCCCCCCCCCCCCCCCCCCCCCCCCCCCCCCCCCACCACTAACCCACTACCTCCTACAGCCGTTGTTGTCCGACATGTTGCCCCTGCCGTAACCAATCACTTGAGGGGCGTTGCCTCGCTGCATGGATGCTCGACTACTCCGGAGCGTCGCGACAGTCCACCCTCTCCACCGTCGGCAGGGCGATCCTGCTTAGACAAGAAGATTTTCTCGAGTTCTTGGGCTAACATGCCTCTGTCTGCTTTTTTACTTCGACGGGAAACATTGACAGGAGGTTCACATTTAGATTTGTCTTCTGAGTTCTGACTATTTTTCTTTGATGATACTTCAGTTCGCACGAGTTTTATTGATCCATGATTGATCTACTAGACAGATGTAAAATTTGTATGTTACTATTTTGGGCATGCTAGATGTTCGATGCAATGTATTGTACTTGAGCAATCATTTTTTCTATACTTGACCTGCACAAAGGTGTGATGTGCAAACACTATAATCTCAGCAAGTTTGGTGATGTGCAGGTGTGAGATTATCCACCAACAAGAAAGAGTGTTTTCTGTGTGTAATTTCCACCTATATTTGCCCCCAACTTGTGATTTGTTTTCATTTGAAAAAATCTATGTTTATGTATAGGAGACTCAAAATAATAATATGTACTAAGAAAGTTCATGTGATATTGCATCAGAAGTTCGTTATTTACAAAGAGAGTATACATTCTTATTGTGTGTGTGCGCGCGTGCGTATGTGTGAGAACTTTGACGCCCTCCATCTGCTTATTGAACTTCCAACGAAGAAGTGGATCTTCCCCATTACTAATGAATAAACCAAGAAGTTCGGTTTGAAATAACGAAGAAGTTCGACATTTACTAAAAAAACTCCAATTTTTCACATTTTTAGAAAATACACAAAAAAGAGGTTCAAAAAATTGAAAAAACTTAGATATTCTCACGTAACCGAGAGAAGTTCAGGTTGATAACTGCCAGAAGTTCACGTACTACACAGTGTGCATTTGTATGAAAAAAAAGAATAAAAAAGCAAAGGCTAAAAAGTTTTTTTGCTAGAAGTTCAAGTGCTCGGCCCGAGAAAGTTCAAAAATTCTTATGAGAGGTTGAACAAAAATACGTGACAGAAGTTCAAGGTGAAAACAACGAGAAGTTCAACTACTGCAAGGAATGCATTTCAAATGAGAATAAAAGTGTAGAAAATTAAAAGCTTAAAAAGTTTGTTGAAAGAAGCTCAAGTGCTCTGTCCGGGGAAGTTCAAAAATTCTTACGAGAGAGGCTCATCTTGTATTTCCATGTTCAATTTTTTCCGTATAAAAATCGAATACAATTCTTTACTCAAAATATAAAAAGGTGAAGTTCAAAATTGAAATAACATAGAAGTTCAGAGTTTATTAAAACCTAGGATTTACCTTTTCAAAAAATAAAAAGCACAACGCCATTTTTTGCACTTTTGAAAAGAATCTCATAAATGAAAAAATGGTTGCTAGAGGTTCAAGTGCTCGGCGAGGAAAAGTTCAAAAAAATTTGTGAGAGAGGTTCACCGTGTGTTTAGATGTCCAAAATATATAAAAAGATGTTGTTTGTTGTGTTTTAAAATAATTCACTCAAACCAGAGAGAAGTTGAAAGTGATAACATCCAGACGTTCACGTACTGCATGTTGTGTCGTATAAGAAAAATACAATATAAGTGAAACAACGTGAAATTCAAACGGACATGCCCCAGAAGTTCAACTACTTCACACAGTGCAAAAAACAACAAAACAGAGTGAGGTTCAAAAAAGACATTCCCGTGAAGTTCAACTACTTCACGTGGTGCATTTCCATTGGCGATGAAGGCAGAAATCATGATCTTGTAATTTTCTAATTGACTTCAAAATGACAGGAATATCATTTGTGTAAGTTCAAGTCCCCGGCCGGAGGAAGTTAAAAAAATTATTGTGAGAAGGGTTTGTACAAAATGAAAATCATTTGTGTAACACTGACAAATGGATGAGGAAATTACAAACGAAAATACGTCACAGAAGTTCAACGTGAAAACAACAGGAAGTTCAACTACTACACTGAATGAATTTCACATGAAAATCTTTTAAAACCGTCGCGAGTATGAAAAAATGATCAACATGGGAAAGTTGCATGTTTATAGCAGCTTTCCATCGGTATATCACTCGTTGAATTCCGGAGAGTGGATGGAGAGCTACAAGTAGTGGATGGAGATCTGCGAGCAAAAAAAAGCACGTCGAAAACAGAGTGAAGTTCAGGTACACGCGACGAGAAGTTCAGGTTCTTCACACGATGCATTTTCGAAGAATCTGTTTCGCGATAAAGGCAGAACGAATGATCTCGCCATTTTCGAAATTACTTGAAAACGGTCAGGATTCAGAGAAAACCATCAGCATGAAAAAGTTTCGCATTTTCTGTAGCTTTTCAGCGGTATATTATTTGCCCCATTCCGATAAAGTTTGTAGAAATTACGGCAAAAATACGTTTTTAACCATTTTCAAAACTGACATAAAACCGTAATGAATTAGGAGAAACAATATATACAAAAAAGTTTCACATTTCTTCAAGCTTTCCAACGCCATATCATTTGCTGCATTTGGACGTACGGTTAAAAAATTAGCTCGAAAATACGAACTCGGTGGAACTTGTACCGTTTTCAAAATTACTTTTAAACCATTCAAAATTAGAAAACACTTTTAACATAAAAAAGTAGCGCATTTTCATAAGCTTTCCAACGCCATATTATTTGCCTCAATTGGATTAGCCGTTTAGAAATGGCATCGAAAATACGAACTCGGGTGTTCGGTTTGCGAAGTTTTATGATTTTCTGAATTACTCTTTAACCGTAGGGAATTAGAGAAAACTTTCAACATGTGGAAGGAGCGGTTTTGCAGCAGCTTTCCAACGCCATATTATTTGCCTCATTCCGATAAACGGTTTAAAAATGCGATCGAAAATATGATTCATGTTTTTATATGAAGAAAAAACGGTTTTCAAAATTGCTCTTAAACCGCTTACATTTTGCCAAAAATTTAACTTGGCTCATGATACTGATGTCCATAGCTATCCAACTGTATATCGCAAGCCCCATTTGGACACCTTTTAGCTGAAGTTCAACCTAGTACTCGGGGAAGGTCAGGCGCGTTACTCGGTAAGTTCATGTTGTGATCAGAATATTATTCTGATCCCGTGATCAAAATAGTGTTTGTGTGTGTGTGTGTGTGTGTGTATAGGATCGCGCTATTCGTCACCCTAGGTGAGGAATAGTTATTCTTCATCCTCCTCTATTTTACTATCAATGCACCGTAATTTTACGTTTCGTAAGTTTTGTCTTATTTCTGACGCAAAAAGGGACCGTAAGAAAATATATAATCGCCGTAAATAATATTTTATGTTATGTAAAATTACAAATGTAAAAACATAGTCTAAAATACACATAAACTGCAAATTTTCTTGTCTTATGACCTATATTTTTATTTTTTTATGTCAAATTTTACGTAATTAATCAATAAGAATGTAACTAATTGAATTCGAAACGTAATTTAATTATGAAATGATCGTAAGATTACCTCGGGTGAAAAATAAGTTATTCTGCACCCTGGGTGATGAATAGTAACACTATATATATATATGTGTGTGTGTGTGTGTGTGTGTGTGTGTGTATACAGACGGTCTATTCTGCTAATATTAGCAGAATAACTATTCTGCACACCACTTTGGCACTGCACGCTCAACAGAAGCGCACTGCATCATTTTGACGACGAGCACTGCAATAGAGACCAGTGAACTTCTCGTCGGAAAAAACTGCACTCGTTATTTTTTCGGTACTGTTTTCGCTCTAATTTTTTAACCGTTTATCAGAATGAGGCGTGTAATATACCATTGAAAAGCTATGGATTAGGCGCAACTTCGACATGTTGAACACTTTTCGAGATTTCACGCGGTTTAAGAGCAGTTTTGAAAATAGTGCGGCGGATGACGAGTGGCAGCGAGCGTTTTTTCGTGTTTTTTTCTAAATCGCTTGTTGGAATGAAGCAAATGATACGCCGTTGGATAGATATCATCGAGGCGCATCTTTTTCATATATAAATCTTTCTCTAATTCATTACGGTTTAAGAGCAGTTTCAAATTTACTAAATCGCGGAACTCTGTTTTTCAAATTTTTTGAAATTTTCGGTACTGTTTTTGCTCCAGTTTTCTAACCGTTTGTCGAAACGAGACATATGATACGCCGTTGGAAAGCTACGGACAAGGCACAACTTTCATATGTTGAAATGGTTTCGAGATTCCTTACGGATTTTAGTTAATTTTGAAAATAGTGCGGCTGACTTCGAGAGGCAGCGGCTGTTTTTTCGTGAAATTTTTACGAACGGCTGTTCAGAATAATTCAAATCATACGTTGTTGGAAACATATCGACGAGACGCAACTTTTTCATGTAGAACACTCTCTGTAATTCTTTACGGATTAAGAGGAATTTCAAATTTACCGAAATGCGGACACTCTATTTTTCGCGATACCCAAATCAACGAGTTGAACTTCGTCCAACAGAAAACCGCACTGCATCGGACGAAAACCGCACTGCATCAGACAGTCAAGCGAACTTCATGATATTCATCCGACAGAAAGCCGCATTGCATTGGACGAAAACCGAATTGCATCAGACAGTCAAGCGAACTTCATGATCTTAGACGAGTTTTTGGGACTTTTGGGAGTAAATGACCCGCGACACTACGGAAAGTGAACCACATAGGTTTTTGTTGTCCCTTTTCCAACTTCTTTTATGAACGAGAGTGGACCGCATGGATGAGGGCAAGTAAACCGCGACATGTAGCAAATTGAACTCCGTAATTATTTTGTGGCTTGTTAACTTTCCTTTTTTGTAATTTGATCTAGACTACATGGTCAATGTTAGTGAGCTGCATGAATGAGGCGAGTGGACTACATTTAAAATTACATTTTTTTCCACCATAATAATTTTACCTCACACCAACATTCGCTGAATAATTTAAAGAACAAGTGAACCTCACAAAACAAAAACAAAGTACTGCAAGAACAAGCTAACCAAACTACATGCACACTTTATGTTTTGCGCCACTGTGTATGGCCGCTGATGATGCTCATGGAGATAATACATTCACCCATTTGTTTTACACAGCCACACACATACATACACACAAAATCAACACTAGCTAGATCAAAAAAATCAGTTGAATAGGTGGGTTGCGTACTGCAAGCACCCACGCGCCGCACTGCACACGCCCACGGACGGTGACGCACACTCCGTGGCCTGCGTGACCGCGGTGCTAAAACTACATATCATCATGTACCACACTGAATCACTTTTTTCTCTTTACACTTGCAACCAAAATCTGCAACAAATTAGAACATCTCTGTAAAATGAGCAGAAATAAAAGTACAAAAAATTCACTGCAATTTTACATAGCGAACTGCATGGCACAAGTTAAACAAAAATAGAACTACGGAGTTAACTGAACTCCTACTCGTGGAGGTTCAGTGGCAATAACAGAAGAGGACGGCAATAAACAACTAAGCTAACTCCCTATTCGTGGGAACATGTCGGCGAGGACAGAGCAATGGAGGACACACATATCGGGGTTGGTGGGTGCTCAACTGTTGCACATACGTGGGAGCGAAGGAAGGGGGCTCAGTGGCCATGGATCTCGGCCGGAGTAGGAGAGGATGACCCCACCCGCGGCAGCGCACCGACGAACTGAAGCCATGGGCTGGCCGAACCGCATGGCCGCGTTAGCCGAACTGCTCGCTGGAATTACAGGGAAAACTTGCCTGAACCTCGCCGCCGATTGACCTCATTCGTACCTGCGGTGGTGTTTGGCAATGGAGCAGAAGAGGACGGGGGGAGGCGGCCATCAGGGCGGCTGGTGGGAAGGGGCACGCCGGCAGTGGGGATCCCGCCATGGCCACGGGATGCGCCAGGGCGCCTGGGGCAGTGCAACCGGATCCGCGCCGTATGATGTAGCACCGGCGAGACATGGGAGGAAGGCCGCTGGCCAGTTGCGGCGGGGTATGGGGAGGAGAGGGCCATGGGAGGCTCGCCGGATCTAGGGAGGAGAGGGCCACGGTGACCTCAGTAGGCCGCGGGGACGGCAAACAGAGGTCGGGGCAGCCCGATCCGGCAGAGAGGGAGGCCGGGGACGACCGTATCCGGCGCAATGGAGGCCGGGGCGGCCCGATCTGGCGGCGAGGGAGGTTGGGGGTGGCCGATCCTGCGGCGAGGGATGCCGGGGAGGGCGGCGGTTGGCACAGAGATTCAAGGGCCTCCGGGGTGCGGCGGGGCCCTAGCGGCAGTAGCGGCGGCTTCAGGGCAAGGCGGAGGTGGCTCGGCGGATCGAGGCTGCGTTGGGTGGTCGGCACGGCGGCGCGCAGAGGAAGGCAGGGCGATGCGGGGCTCTGGCAACCGCAGGAGGAAGAAGGTGGGAGAGGAGGTGGGTTGTGTGCGAGCGTGGGGTGGGTCATGTTGGGCACTAGTGGGGTAGGTGGTAGGTTTTGTCACCGTGTAGTTCGGTTCGGCGCACTCGTGTAGTTCTTTTTTGTTATCAGAATAAGCCAGGTGTTATCATAATAAGACTCTTAAGGGGTGTTATCATAATAGACCCACCCTATATATATAACTGCACGCAGATTAACACATCGGTGGCTCCGAAACAGGTCAACTCGGTAGCACCGAGATGAAAACCTAGATCAATCTAAGTGATATCGGTTAGACCGAGTTTGAGTGAGTTGGTTTGGCCGAAATCAATTAGAAGGTTTTGGAGGTTCAACCCTTTCAGATCGGTTGCTCCGAGTGCTCCTCACCTGGAGGGTCCGAAAACGACTTGTTCAATTTTTGTGATGTAGCAAGAATAGAATTTGAGACAAGAAAGCATAGATAGCTAGAGAAGGTACTTAGGAATTCTTGTACATCCACTTGGCCAGAAAAACCAAGTCAATCAAAACAACAAATGGATGTCCTCGAATGAAGAAAATATGCAAACCAACATGCTCACACAATAAGATAGCAAATGAAATATGTGTCAAACATGCACAACCAATTCTAGCATCTATCAAGCAATGGCGATAACTAGGTCATCTATATATGAGTATATTGACTTAGGAGCCAAATGAGAACATTTGATCATAGGTCATACTCATCATTTAAGCACAAGTGGGGTTGCCACTTTTACATAAAGCATTAATGTGTTCACACCATTGGAGTTGCTTTAGCTCAATTGTTTAGAGCAAAGCTCCCCCTAGATGTGATATTCCCCCTAAGAGGGATTAACTAACCTTGCGTTTTGTCGATGATGACTTCATGTAAATGTTGAAGATGTGGATGCTCAATGTTGATGTAGACCATCAAGAGTTGGGAGCAATCTTTTGGAGTTTTGTGCTTTCAATACCTACATGGGTTAGTCCCACACAAGGAATATACAAGCATATCCATAGACATAGAGTGAAATACACATGTAATGATGTCCATGAATGCATTGAATACCTTGTCCCTTGCCTTACCAACAAGAGGGTTTGTGACTCCATGAACTATTGCAAAATGTGGAAGTTGGTTGCACAAGTCCTTGCCAAAATAAATATGAGTGAAGTTTGTTGGCGGAATCACCCTCAAGAACTCTCTAGTTCTTCTTCATTGGGATCCACATTAACTTGATGGGAATCCTTGGAGTTGTGGTCACACTTGATGAAGTAGAGCTTGAAGTAGTCTTGGGAACCCACTTGACCATGGCTTGAGGAGCTTCTTCAAATGAATCAATCTCCTCTTGAAGCTTGTCCTTGCCTTTAAGCTTGTGGTCTCATGGTGGAAGATCTTCTTGAACTTGTGTTCCCTTGAAGAGAGTAGGATCATACTTCTCTTGTTGAGGAATGAACTTTGTCTTGGGGTATTTATCTTCTTCCCATTCAACTCCATCGTCATTGAACTTTTGTTCAAAACCAACACCTTGGTTCTTCTGATGCCTTCCTTGCTTGCGTACAATTTCCTCAAATTGCTTACTCCCGGCAAGTCTCTTATAGACACCTTTTTCTATAATTCCTTTCAATAGCATATTTTCTTGCTCAAGTGTAACTTGGCTAAGAGAATCATTAGTGGAATCAATAGAACTACTAGAACCAACAATATTGGATTTAGCATGGTTATTGTTACTACTAGAGGTAGAACCATTTTTACCCTTGTTACTAGTTTGCTTAGATTTAACTTGTGGCATAAAGGTAGACAAGAGAAAATGTTTGGCAAGGTATGAAGAACTCTTCTTTTGAAGATCGTCATTGATAGCTTTAAGAAACTCATGTTCTTGCTCTAAATTTAGCTTCTCGAAGCGTAGCTTCTCATGAGTTCTTAGAAGTTCTCTATGATCCTCTTGAGTTGTTTCATGAACTAACTTAAGAGCATTTAGTTCTTTAGTTAGATGCTCAATCTCCTCCATAGCATTTTCACTCGTTTCCTCTTGACTATCATGATTACTAGCATTTTCATTATAGCTCACATCACTAGTCCTATCAACAAGTAAATCATCATCACCAAGCAAATCCTCCTCATCACTATTAAAATCAAGATACTCGGGGTGTGATACCTTGGGGCCTTTTGCCATGAAGCATCTTCCAATTCCTTCATTTGGTGAATCAAAGAGATCATAGGAGTTGGATGACACAAGAGCAAGTCCGGCAACACCTTCATCTTGACTATAGTCGGAGTTGGAGTGATAGCTTCTCTCGGAGTGGTTGTCGAAGTCGGAGCCGCAAACCCATTCACCAACATGAGCTTGATGTCTTCTTATTGTGTAGCTCTTTGATGACTTGTCCTTCCTCTCCGAATCCTTGCTTCTTTGAGAGTGACTTCGTTCATAACGATCATCTCTACTCCTTCTCTCCTTATGAGGTGATTCATCTCTTCTATGTCTTCCTCTTGGTGATTCGTCTCTTTTCTTGTAGGGATCCGTACACTCATTGGAATAGTGTCTGGGTTTTCCACAATTGTAGCAATTTCGGTCATGACTTGATGATCTTCTCTCATAGTGTCTTGAGATAGAGCTTCTTTCTTTTTCTTTGTTCTTGTAAAACTTTTTGAATCTTTTCACCATTAGGCTTATCTCCTCATTGGATACTAGCTTGTCACTTGGTGTTGTTGGAGCATCACTTGAAGCTTTGTAAGAACCACTAGACTTATTGTGGAGCTCCTCTTTGTCCTTGAGTAACATTTCATGAGCAACAATCCTTCCAATGACTTCCGTGGGCTTGAGATCTTTATAATTGGGCATCATTTGGATCATTGTGCAAACGGTATCATATTTTCCATCCAAAGCTCTAAGGATCTTCTTGATGATGAATTTGTCGGTCATCTCTTCACTTCCTAAGCCGGCAATCTCATTTGTGATGAGAGCAAGCCTAGAGTACATCTCAGTAACTCCTTCACCATCCTTCATCTTGAACTTTTCAAGTTGACTTTGAAGCACATCCAACTTAGATTCCTTGACAGACTCGGTACCCTCATGCATATCAACCAAAGTATCCCAAATTTCCTTTGCATTCTCAAGGCGGCTGATCTTGTTGTACTACTCAGGGCATAAACCATTGAAGAGAATGTCACAAGCTTGAGCATTGTATTGCAACATCTTCAATTCTTCTGGGGTTGCTTCACTATCCAGTTCATTTCCATCCTCAAAGAATTCACCTTGCAAGCCAACACGAACAACAGCCCAAACGGCGGGGTTATGACCAAGAATATGCATTTTCATTTTATGTTTCCAACTAGCAAATTTTTTACCATCAAAATATGGACCTCTACGGTGATAGTTACCCTCACTATACGCCATACTCTCCTAGGTTGTGAAACCGAGGCTATGATCACCAAAGCTATGAAAATCAAGGCTTACGGAGACCAAAGCTCTGATACCACTTGTAGGATCGAAAGTATGTCTAGAGAGGGGTGATTAGACTACTTGACCAATAAAAACCTAACCTTTTCCCAATTTTAGTTGTAGGCAGATTTTAGCAATTATGACAAGTCAAGCAACACCCTACACATGCAAGTCTAAAGAGTATAGTAGCGGAAAGTAAAACATTGCACATCTAAGTAGAGGGAAGGGATTGGAGAAAGCAAATGCAATAGAAACGGTGATTTTTCGCGTGGTTTCGATAGGTGGTGCTATCGTACGTCCACGTTGATGGAGACTTCAACCCACGAAGGGTAACAACTGCACGAGTCCACAGAGGGCTCCACCCACAAAGGGTCCACGAAGAAGCAACCTTGTCTATCGCACCATGGCTTACGTCCATGAAGGACTAGCCTCACTCGGGTAGATCTTCATGAAGTAGGTGATCTCCTTGCCCTTAAAAACTTCTTGGTTCAACTCCACATCATGTCGGAGGCTCCCAAGTCACACCTAACCAATCTAGGAGACACCACTCTCCAAAAGGTAATAGACGGTGTGTTGTTGATGAACTCCTTGCTCTTGTGCTTCAAATGATAGTCTTCCCAACACTCAAGAACTCCTCACAGATTTGGCTATGGTGGAAGAAGGATTTGAGTGGAAAGCAACTTGGGAAAGGCTAGAAATCAAGGTTCAAATGGTAGGAATGGAATCTCTTGATCTCAACACATGAGTAGGTGGTTCTCTCTCAGAAAATGAATGATATGAGTGTAGGCACGTTCTGATGGCTCTCTTCCCGAGAAGGAAGGGGTGGAGGGGTATAAATAGCCTCCATACAAAATCCAACCGTTACACACTTTTGACCCAACTCGGTGGCACCGAAACAGAAATCTCGGTAGCACCGAACTATGTAGAAGATATGAACGTTAGGAATCTCGATGGGACCGACTGGAACAGCCCGGATGGACCGAAGTGCAAATGGCTTAGGGCAAACCTCATCTCGGTGGCACCGATTGCATCAACTCGGTTGGACCGAAGTGAAGCAATAAGGCAGCAGAGAGTCAGGTGTGTTTTCAACCCAAAGACCGTAATGGGAATTAGTCAGTGTCTCGGTGTTAGCTAAGGAAATCCTTTACTTGTGGGTAAAGAGCACACCCTCTGTAGAGTTAAACCTATTCGAATTGCCGTGTCCTCGGTTAAGGACTATAGTCTGGGTAGGTCAAGTGTCGATCTTAGTGCCAATCTTCGGAGGAAATAATTAATTTGAGCATGAATTATTCTGCAGGATATATTTATATCATCACTAACGCTGTCATGGTTATTTTTGAATACAGCTATTGTGAATGTTATTGTCAATATGCATATTATTGTGGATTAACCTATATTTCTTATTATATTTTCCTGAGTGTCTCAGGGGCTGGCTGGACTACCCCGGACACTTGACTTTTATTTTCAAGGCCTCTCATGGCGTCCCTCGAGTTCTCAGGTGGTTCTGTCACGCCAATACCCTTGTGGATACCCGATTGGCATTTCTTTTCAAGACCTCTCTTGGCGTCCCTCGAGTTCTCAGGTGGTTCTGTCACGCCAATACTCTTGTGGATACCCGATTGGCATTTCTTTTCAAGACCTCTCGTGGCGTCCCTCGACTTCACAGGCGGTTCTGTCACGCCAATACTCTTGTGGATACCCGATTGGCATTTCTTTTCAAGACCTCTCATGGCGTCCGTCGAGTTCACAGGCGGTTCTATCACGCCAATACTCTTGTGGATACCCGATTGGCATTTCTTTTCAAGACCTCTTGTGGCATCGCTTGAGTTCTCGGGCGGTACCGTCTCGCCCGACTCTCTTTCAGACACCCGATTGGCATTTCTCTCGGATTTCTCGGGCGGTCCTGTCTCGTCCGATTATCCATTTAACTTTCTTTGTTTGTCACTAAATTTTTTATTTGCTAGTTCCTTTGCATGCTAATATATTTAGCCTGCCATGATTAAATTTTAGTCAGCATGAGCATATTATTTAATCCATCATGAGCATATTCAAATAGCCGTGTCCGTGGTTAAGGACTACAGTCTGGGTAGGTCAAGTGTCAGTCTTAGTGTCGATCTCCGGAGGAAATAATTAATTTGAGCATGAATTATTCTGCAGGATATATTTATATCATCACTAACACTGTCATGGTTATTTTTTAATACCGTTGTTGTGAATGTTATCGTCAATATGCATATTATTGTGGATTAACCTATCTCTCTTATTATATTTTCCTGAGTGTCTCAGGGGCTGGCTGGACTACACCGGACACTTGATTTATTTTCAAGACCTCCCGTGGCGTCCCTCGAGTTCTCAGGCGGTTCTGTCATGCCAATACCCTTGTGGATACCCGATTGACATTTCTTTTCAAGACCTCTCGTGGTGTCCCTCGATTTCTCAGGTGGTTCTGTCATGCCAATACTCTTGTGGATACCCGATTGGCATTTCTTTTCAAGAACTCTCGCGGCGTCCCTCGAGTTCACAAGCGGTTCTGTCACGCCAATACTCTTGTGGATACCTGATTGGCTTTTCTTTTAAAGACCACTCGTGGCGTCCCTCGAGTTCACAGGCGGTTCTGTCACGCCAATACTCCTATGGATACCCAATTGGCATTTCTTTTCAAGACCTCTCGTGGCGTCCCTTGAGTTCTCGGGCGGTACCGTCTCGCCCGACTCTCTTTTAGACACCCGATTGGCATTTCTCACGGATTTCTCGGGCGGTCCTGTCTTGCCCGATTATCCATTTAACTTTCTTTGTTTGCCACTAAATTTTTTATTTGCTAGTTTCTTTGCATGCTAATATATTTAACCTACCATGATTAAATTTCAGTTAGCATGAGCATATCATTTAATCCATCTTGAGCATATGCGTTCAGTATATCTTTTGTTCACTATGTTTGCGAGTACATTCAAAAGTACTCACTGGCTTGTCCCTAGCTATTTAATTGGCCAGGTCAGGATTACCAATGAGGAGTATGACAACGATGTCCATGCAAGCTAGGAGCCTATGATAGCAGCCACGCGAGATAGGAGTTAACCAGGTCAGCTGTCCCGGTGGGAATGTTGCCCCACCAGAGCTGGAGATCCGCTACCCACTTCCGTCATTCACTGGTGGAGATCATTGTTGTATCATTAGGCCTTTAGGGTCTTGGGCTCAAATTCTTGTAACTGCTTGGAATTCTGTATCATGGACGTGTCCACCAGTGACAGTAATCCTGGGATGGTAATGACACGAGGGGTTGATCTCTGGGATTCTGTGTCCCGGAAATCCGGCCCTGACAACAACACCTAGGACATGGTGTGGCAGCGCCGAAAGCCACCCTCGTGCCAGTGCACGCAGTGATCGCGTGCGAGCATGGTGCAATGCATGCGCTCTTCGTGCTCCGCACATCGGGTTCGATCGGCTGCCGTCCAGCTTCTCCCCTCGCGACACCATAGCATGTCTAGGACATTCAGCTCACACTCCCTCTTCCACCCAACCCCTCTCCGACCCTCCCCGACGCTGGTAGCATGCACGCCGGAAGCGGCCACGGCGCTAGCTTCTGGTACAATGGACCGCAAGCGTGACCCTGCCCCACTTAGTGCGCCTGTGCTCGAGCCCGCGTGCGTGCACTATGCTTGGCTTCACCCGCGTCATCTCCTAGCTGGCCCGAGTCCTCACCATCCCAAGTTCGCCCGAGTCCTCACCGTCCCCAGTTTGCCCTACCGCTCAGCTCCGGCGGAGCCCGAGCACTGCCTCTCCTCCTTCTATAAATAGAGCCCCTCCCTGATCGTTCTAGCCATCCCAAACCTCCTCTCCACTCTCAAATCAAGCTCTAGGAGCTGCTGGCAATGCCGGGAAGGCCTCTGGCCTTCAAACCTCGCCGGAGACCGCTGTGGATTACTCTCCTCCATGCACTCATTCTAGCCCACCCCAGCCCCAACCACTGCCACACCCGAGACCGTAGTAACCTCCTAAGCACGACGGTACCAAGAGCTCACCGGATTGTCGCCGGAAACGCCAAGTCTGATCAGCTCCGCCACCGCCGTCTCTAGAGAGGATCGCCGTGACGTCATCAGTCCACCCTAGCTCGTGTTTCGGGTATGTGTGTGACCGTCTCATCGGACTAGATCCATTCCCCTCCTCTACGGCGACGAAGCCGCCATGCACTGTTCCCTCTCTCCTCTCTGTTTAATCCTGACCGCGGGCCCCGCACATCCGCCTTTCCCTCGCCCGCGTGAAGCGGTATAAGTGGATGCGTATTCTCTGAATATGTCTTCGACGTGGCCGCCTCTGGATTTTCTTTTAAATTCAAATTTTGACCAGATCTAATCCAACTTTGACCATCAATAACTTTTTATCTATAAGTCCAAATGAGATGATTCTTTTTCCTACTGGCTTGTAAAATTCCAAAGTTTCTGTATGCCAAGTTTCAGAATTTTTCTTGCTATTGAGATTTTCTAGTGCAATAAACAGTAGTATGTGCCATTTTCTTTTTGCATTTAATTTAATTTCAGAAGAACCTAGTTGTGTTGGAGAAGGCCAAGAATACTGTGACACTCCTCTGAACCAAGGCAAGCCACAACATTCATATACAAGGATGGCATTGCAATGACTTGGTTTAATTGAAGTAAATTCATCATTTATTCACTATTTAAAATAACTTGCTATATAGATCTTTTTTCATAGACTTTGTTCTTGTCATTCTGATAATATGCAGTAAGTTACATGTTTTATTGATAGTGTGCAGTAGGTATCATGTCATATGCTCATATGCTAGTATGATGTGTTCATCTTTCATGATCATGACCCGTGCATCCATTCACACACTATGACTCGAATCATTTTCTTTTCAAGTTAAACTTGACATTAATCCAACTTGAACATGCTATTGATCGAGTCACGGTGCCACCGAAACGAGCTCACCAGTGCAACCACACTTGCCTGGATGGGGAGGCCCTAATGCGGTCTGTTGTCATGCCTCTCGCCGGTACGTCCTACGAGGAAAGGTTGTGCTCTGGTGCTACCCAAGCCCGGTAGGCAGTCATAACCTTGAGGACCCAAGTTTTGATGGTACCAAGGTTCCCGTTTGGGACAATGTTGATGTTTGGCCATGACGGTGGCAGCCACAGAGGTGGCGGGTGTCGCATGTTGGCACCGGGGTCACCCAGGACATAGCCCAAAGGGGAGTTTGTCGGAGTGGCCGGGAGAGTGTCATGCAATAGATTGGTTTTGTTGGAATATCATTGGTCCACCCGAATGGGAGCATGAGGCCATGAGTTTTGTAGTGTGGGTACAGTGTACTAACCTCTGCAAAGTGTATAATCTATCGATAGCCATGTCCTCGAATATGGACACAGTTCGTATTAGGTCACACCGTGGGTCAACAGATATAATTAATTTGCACACTAAGATTCACAAGATGGCACATGCAGAAATGGCGATCAAGGATCACTATGAAAGGTATGAAGGTGACCAAGTAAGGATCACATTCGTAAGTTATGAACGGTGGTTACGCGGTAACCCCGAGATGATAAGTTGGTCCCGAGGACCATGGCAAGGTTTCACGCACACCTCAAGTTATGCATTAGACCTGTTAAATGCCTTGTTGTTGTTTGTCGCACTTGTTTTGTTTGCTGTGAGCTTGCGAGTACATTCAAAGTACTCACCTGGCTTATCATGCTAGATGCAGGAGAAGCCGTGCAAGGATTTGATGTTGAGCAGTTTGTCATGATCTAGGCCGTGTCCCAGCAGTGTCCCTGTGGAATGGAGTTCCGCTACCTCATCGTTCCGCTATCACATAGTAGTTTCCCTTTCATCATCGAGGCCCCTGCCATGTCTACTAAATAATGTACATAAGTGCAGCCACACCGTGTGTGCCGCTTGGCCTCATTCATCATGTAATATGTGAACCTATGTTTCCGCTAAGAGATCAATAAAGCAGTTGTTTTCTGTACCAAGTTGTTGTGTATTGCCAGAAGACGTGATCTCTAGGCTGGCAATGCAATGTAAAATGGTTTCTTTGAACCAGGGTGCCACACTGCTACCGCTCCTTACTCGGCCATGGTTCATCATGGCAAACAGACCGATCGACCGGCATGTACATACACGTCTGCGACCACATAGACAACGGTACGTACGCTTCGACCTGGTGGGTCCCAGCTATCAGGGAGGATAAGAACACACTTCCTTGCATGCGAAGATAAAGCTGGTGGGTCCCAGCTGTCATGGGAGGAATCATTTTTTCGCGTAATAAGAAGGCACTTCCTTGCGTGCGAAGATGTAGCTGCTGGGTCCAGCTATCAGCCTCACCCCGTACAGTCCTCTTTCGATGGCTGTCGTTCATTGACCACGTTGACCACGCCGCGCTAAGAGATCCAAGGCAGTGGACGATGGCAAGGCCTAGGAAGGGAACGACACGGAGCCGGGGAAGACCCAGTAGTTGTTTCCCATGCGGAGGGGAGTATGAGGGTTTACTGGTTCGTCTACCGTTGCCTAAGAATAACAGCAGGTGTGGGTGAGTAGAGGGATGGCTAGGCTAGCGATGTGAGTAGGCTAGGGCGGTGAGGCCTGTGCGGCAGAATAGCCGGCCACGGGAGGCAGGAGCAGGCGGCACGGCCGGCGCTGGTTTCGGCGGCTGAAGCAAGAAGACCCGAGGTTGAAGAAGTAGCACGGCCGTTGGATTAACATCGTACGGTCACTACAGCTAGAATCATTTATATTGACTAAGTTGACAAAGCCCTGCGTCTGCGTCAACCTAGTAGGCCCACAAGTCAGCCTCCAAATACGGTGGATCCCAGCTAGCAGGGGATAATCATTTTTTATGTGTAATATGGAGGCACTTCCTTGCGTGCGAAGATATAGCTGGTGAGTTCGAGCTATTAGCGACAGGAACATCTTTTCACAAAATGTAGAGGCCCTTCTGGTGGGTCCCCGCTGTCAGGTGGAGGAATCATTATTTTGCGTGTAATAAGGAGGCAGTTCCTTGTGTGCGGCCGTGGACCCAGCTGTCAGCCTCTCCATGTACAGTCCTCTTCTGATGGATGTCGTTTGTTGACCATGTTGACAAAGCCGCGCCGAGAGCACCAAGGCGGTGGATGATGGCGAGGCCTAGGAAGGGAATGACACGGAGCCAGGGAAGACTCGGCAGTTGTTTCCCATGCGAAGGGGAGTACGAGGGTTTACTGGTTCGTCTGCTATCGCCGGAGAATAACAGTAGGTGTAGGTGAGTAGAGGGATGGCCAAGCCAACAATGGGAGTAGCGTGGGGCAGTGAGGCCTGCGCGGCAGAATAGCCGGCCACGGGAGGCGGGAGCAGGCAGTCCCGTCGGCGCTGGTATGGGCAGCTGGAGCAGGAAAATCAAAGATTGAAGAAGCACGATGGCCGTTCGATGGACATCCAATAGTCACCGCTCTCGTGTGTTGACTAAGTTGACACGGCCTTGCATGCGCGTCAACCTTTTTTTTTGGGAAAGCGTACGCGTCAACCTAGTAGACCCATAAGTCAGCCTTAAATATGTGGAAAACAACATACAACCCATCTGCCATCTGCTATTATTTCTAATAATTTTACAACCCATTGACTAATTCTTAAGGATTTTTTGAAGCCCATATTCTTTTTGTTAGCATTACAGCCCATATTCTCGCCATGGTTAAAAAATTCAATGAATTTTTCATATTTCGGTGCGGTCCAAACTGTTTTTAATCCTGAAATTTCGAATCACGTTCAAACTAATTTAAAAAAAATATCAATTTTAAATCCAACATAATTTTCCCCACAAAAAAAATTAAATTTTAAATATCGAATTCCTAAAAAATGGACATTTGAAACTAATTGCCGGTTTGCTGTGTTTTTAAAATTTACATCCCATTTCTTACTACTTATAGCCCATTTTCTGGGCAAGCGAATACATCGCTCTTGTCTTGAAAGATTTGCATCCCAGTAGGGCTGAGAAAAGCAAGTAGGCCTCCATTGGGTATACTTTAAAAAAAGTAGAACTGGGCTAGCCATTTTTAGAAAGAAAAAAACAACTGGGCTCATCATGTGGTAAACATAAAATAAAAGCAGGGGCTAGATGGGCCACAGCCCCAGCACAGCCCGTTGATACCCTGCTCCATCTCTAAAACTAGTAAATAACAACTGCGCGACGTGCTGGGTCCCTTGTGTCAGCCGCTCGTTGTGTAATTCTCTTGTTTATTAACTACGTTGACAATGGCGTGGGATCCAGATGTCAAACCATTAGAAGGAAGCATTTTTTGGCTTGTAATAACGTGGCACTTGCTTGCGTACTGCCATGACCCCGATGGGTCCCTACTGACATCCTCTCCACGTACAGTCATGTCCTTATTCCTCTCGGTTGTTGACTACGTTGACAACGCCAGACGGTGGTGCACCGCGCATGGCAAGTGAACCAAGTTAGAGGATGATGGTGAGGCCTTGGACGGGAATGAACAGGAGCCGTGGAATATACGGAAGTGTAGTTGCAGGTGGAGGGGAGTCCGAGCAACTGGTTTGATTGCGGGTGCGGGTTCGGGCTGACGTTGCCGGAGAATAATATGACGTGTGGGGGAATAGAGGGATGGACCGACCAATGTTTGAGGGTACGGTAGGGTGGCGGAGGCACAGCCAGCCGTGGGAGGGTGAGCAGGCGGGACCGATGGGGTGGTTTGGTTTGGGCGGCTGGAGGAATAAGACAAGAGATAAAAGAAACACGACAGATGTTGGATGTCAATCCAACGGCTGGTAGGCAGAACCGTTTGTTGACTAAGTCGAGACCACCTTGGATATACTTTTTCCTCATGGGTCCCAAATGTCAGAATCCAAATCTGTCATGGCCATGCAGCCTTTCTTATGAAAATTTACAGCCCATTTGGTGTGGTAGTTCAAAATAAGTTTGTGGGTGCTGGTGGGGGAAAATCACTTGGGTTCTGTAATGCACAGTGAGCTCAAGCAGCTGGCGAGAGTGATGTTATTTCCCTTGGTTGGGATTTGTTACAATATTTCTCTCTTAATTAAACAAATGGCAAGCCATTTGCCTTGTTTCAAAGAAAATATGAAAGTCACAGTCGAGTTGAAAAGCGCAACAAGATCTAACTCCAGCTTACAAACTATACAAAAGCACGAGGGTTAATTGTTCATCAGGTTTAGACAAAACCCAGATTGAAAAGGGCAACAACATCTAACTCCAGCTTACAAACTGTACAAAAGCATGAGGGTTAATTGTTCATCAGGTTTATACAAAACCCAGATTGAAAAGGGCAACAACATCTAACTCCAGCACTGTTTTCGGCAGTCACAATCAAATGGATCGGTCATATCCATAGAATGAACATCCTGGGTCATAAAATTTACTAGATTATGACCACAAGATGTTGTAAATAGAAGCTCGGCACATTTAGAAGCTCTTTTGTCCACCTGAAACTCCTTTTTTTGCTCTTTGACATACCCATCTGTCAAAACCATGCTGCTGATAAACTTAAGCCCGATGGACATTAGTAACCTCGCATTCAGCAGGAAGAATGTGACAAATCTAGTGTTTGCATGGTTGGCTACATATCATTCCAGCGTTATTGTTTTCAATCGAATGTCATGAGAACTGAGAAAATCCTGGTGCTTACGAAACCACCGACTGGTTATAACTTTCTTACCCCATCCTGTTGCCTAAATAGACATGAAGGCTGAAAATAGTTAAGGTCTAAAAAAAGAGTGTCGAAAGAGCAACATCTAAACGGTTAATTCTAGTACACTATATGTGGGCTTCCAATGTGCGTGAAATTATCACCTTTATATACAACTTCTCCAGACATGGAAAGCATTGCGGCAAGCCAATAATCTTGTTCAGATCAAAACTATTCAGATGGATATAGAAGATCTTGACAGAATCCAATACCATTGATAGGCTATCCATGGACAAACTCTTCATTGAGCATAGAACATAATATTAGTACAAAAAGTGTACTCCAAGATGATATAGAACTTATGCGCAAAAATTTAAAATGCAGCTTTTGATTACAAGTGTAGATGATAATATACAGTACCTGAAGAACTGTGGAGCCAAACACCATCTTGAAATGAGCACAGAGATCATGTATGACACCCAAGGTCTCTAGTTTAGGCGCAGAGATGATAGTTATTTCCGACGGTGAATAACGAGAACCAGGGATCAACCTTTGAAGTGAAGGGGCATCTTCGATGATGAGTTGCCTTCCATCGAAAGAATTTCCAATTCTTACAAGGTTAGGCGACTTTATTTGGAGACAACCGATTCTAACTGTCAAAACAAGCACCAAGCACTCCAGGGCAGGGCAACTAGAGTGGATGATGCTGTACAATGAGGCCTCTGACATACGAACCCGCACAAGTGAAAGTTTTTTGAGATGTGGCAGTCGAAGCTTTACTACAAGATTGTCTGGTATGTTGCACAACGCAAAGGTGGTGGTGTGGAGAGAGGAGGAAAACTGCGAGATGGACATCGGTGGTGAGGGCACAAGTACATGGCATTCGGTATGTGGTATGTGATTTCTGGGGGAATAGTAGAACTCAAGCAGCTGTATTTCTGTGAATTCAGGGGATTTCAGCTAGGCGTCTATCGTGCAGGACATGCACAGGTAGCATGCCGGGATGTAGAGGCCTTGAAGGGAGACCTGGTGGGAGGAGATGATGGCTCCGGGGAGTTCAAAATCATTAAAGAGAGATAGCTGATGACAGTCGAGATTAAGGGGCGTGGTGCGCCATAGAGGGCGCCACCGAGTTGAGAGGACTTGGGTGTGGCAGCAATCATTGGTGGGGAGAATCGAGATGATCTCCCCAAGGATGGCGTCCAGGAGATCGCTGATGTGGCCCACCCGAGATTCTATGGGTTCCTTGGATCCGGTGGGGGGCTCGCCAGTTCTCCCCGCACTGCCGGGTGCGGGATCTACAATAGGCGTCGCCGCTGGCGGGAGCCTCATCTTCTTGGCGCTGGGGTCAACCGACTCCATTTTCCTTGAGGGCGCCGCATTGAGCTCATGGATTTGAGCAGAGTAACTAATGACGAGCCTAGTTGTAGTGCGAGTGAAGAAGAAGGGGAGCTGTGGTTTCCTGTAGTAGTGAGGAAGAAGGGGAGCTGGGGTTTCTCTAGGAGTGAGGTGAGGAATTTGGGGGTATGAGTGGAGCTAGCTGACGCGAGGTGGGTGGGAGTGAGGAGGAAGAAGAGCACCCAGGTTTTTTCGGGGGCCGGTGTGCTGGGTAGAGCCTCTCATTAAGTAAATATATGGGCTTTTGAATTGATTTTATTATTTAGGGTGGATGGTCTCTTTTGTCTTGGGCCCAGAGAAACAATTACTACTAGTACAGTGTAGACACTCTACAGCTACCCAGAAAAACAATTACTACTAGTACAGTGGATACACTACCGCTTCTGGCTCCTCCTAGGTCATCGAAACGTCTCCTGCTACTGAATGTCGTTTTACTTTGGTTCACCGACATGCGGGCCATGCAATGCGCGGGCCCAAATGCCATCCACCAAATTATAAGGCGGTATGCAGGCGATGAGTCACCCTGGTTGTAGCGCGGCAGTAACAAGTCGACATATCACAAAAACCCACCTCCTCGCAGTCTAAGTTGGACGGACGAAGCAACCATCATTTCACTCTTCGCTGAATCCCCTTCTCCCTCGCCGTCTTCAAGAAAGCCAACACTCGCTTCTGCCATTGTTCTTCTCTCCCAATGAAGGGAAGGTAAGCGGATCCGTGATTTTGGTATTCTTCTTTCCAAAAAAAACTTTTGCAAAGTAGTAACCGACCCTCACTCTCTTTTTTGTTTCATTGTCATTGCGATTGTGTTTTCCTTTCAGTTGTCTTCTATTCATTAGTTTCATGATGGATCAAGGAGAACTAGGCAAAGATCTGCCGATGTTGGAGCACACGCGTGAGGCTGATCCCCATGAGATAAAGAACACCAAGAAGATGGAGGCCACCACCAAGCCGACCCCAGATACGCTCATGGCCACTACTGGGATGGTCAACACCACGTTTGAGGTTACAGCCCCCGTGGCCCTGCAAGAGTAGTTTTCCCCTTCGAGGATGTGTCCCCCCCCTGCTGAGCTGCCCAAGGTGATTTTCTTCTTTGTCGATCTTGATTGTAGTTTTTCATCTAAGTATGTGGTAATAAATAATGCAAGATTTTATTAGCTCCGATGCCATGCTACCTTCCCTGTCATGCATACTTTTGAGTCTACATAGTGGTTTAAATAACTTGTGTTTTTTATATTGGAAAGTAATGCAAAATTTGTTTCTGTTTCAATTAGGGCCCTGATGCAGACACATATTGTGTGGTTATATATGTCACTCGCTATGAGGCGGATGACCTGAATATACACACTGGGAAAACAAACTTCTTAGGTTGTTCAATCCTGAAAGCCAGTTGCACTTATACCAAAGACGAGATGTATTCCAGCCACACTGTTGTCAGGCGTGTTGTCCAGGGTGTACTGAAGCACGGGAAGTTCAAAGCTGCTCCTTCGTTTGTGAGGCATACTGTTCTTGTCAAGCTTACGCAGGAAGATGACATGGCATGCCTCAACAAACAAGTCTATGAGTGGCAAGGCCACAAGGTTTTCTTCAAGAAGGTTGACAGGATTGAGCTGCTGTCGGACGTCCTCGATGATGTTCATGGCAAGGTCCGTCTTGTGTCCATCACAAATTAGATCGATGGCATGAAATAGTTGGCCCAACTAGTGTTTCAAAGTAGTTTGGATTGTGTTTAATTACCCGAACCTTGCATATTATCGAGCCCTCTGGGGGCAGTACTCTGTTTGAATCCATCTATGGGAACTACTGCTACTTTTGTGCGCCCATGAATCATGTGAGAACCATCATAATTGTTGCTGAAACAGATGCGTCCTCACTAGTTTTTTCATGTAATATGGCATGGTAAGACATAAGTTGTCATGGTTTATTGTACGAGCAGTGTGTGTTTGATGAAATAGAGTACTTGTTCGACAACTGTGCGTTGACGTATACGTAGGGTACGTAAGGCTGGTTAAGTACTTGTAAACACTATTGGTGCTACCCCACTTGTAAGTAGTTGTGCAAAACATGACACATTGGCTCGGCTCGCTTCAACACTAGAGAAGTCAGCTATCGACCAACTAACAATAAATACTCTGCTGTCTGACATATAAGCAACTAGATATCTTGTTACAATGGTTCATGTAGTTAACTGAGGCCACAATGTAAATTCCAAATGCTCACACGCTAGTCCAGCATTCATGTGGAACATTCACATTAAACTCAGCTTCATAAAATACTTGAAAAGCATAAGTTCAGCAATTTTATACATCTCAATGATTCATAGAACATAACCAACATTTACTAGTTCATAGCAAAAGACAAAGTTGTGAGAAGGTTTACAAATCAGGAAAAATCAAGAAAGGCTTCTCTGAGAAAAGGGCCTCCCTAGGTAGGCTTTAATATCCTGGAGTTCACTCTGGTTTTCTTGTTGCCACCATCCAAGGTTAGGTTCTCTCATTCCAGAATAACCAATTATAATTGTGTTCTCAGTTGGAATACTAAACTGAACCATGTAGTGACTGACCATCTGAACTTCTTGTGCAGTTCCACTAAATTTAAGCACCACTATTTGCAGAAATAAGCAGACCACAATGCCTCTTGTCTGCACACCTATCCCAAAAACCTCCGGCAGCCATGCCAGCTAGTCCTTTGTCCATCCTTGATCTGGGCAAAAGTGCATTCCCGACTAGGATGTAGTTGTTTTCGCTCATCCCTGCACTGCAATCAGGAAGTAAATGTATGAATCAGCTTCTTTTACATTGTGTTGGTCATTCTACCTAGTTACTACCAATGTAGGAATACCTGGAACATGGGTGGTTAGACGACGGGAGCTAGGAATTTCCATCTCATTTTGTGCAGTTCTACTAAAACTAAGGCGTGTACTTCTAATTGCACAAATAGAAACGATATGGAGACAGACATCCCTGTTTACGCAAATATGAAATATGGTTATTTAAGCAGTAGGTGGCATTGCTTCATGCTTCATGTGATTTTACATTAACGGTCGCGATAAGGGCGTAGGGACAGCAAGGGCATAAAGTGGAGAGGCAGATGTGGTTACCGAGAGCGGCAAACATTCAGGCAGCATGTTTGCATTTATCCCATTTTTTCATATGTGAGCGCAGAAAATCTAGACCTGCTCATTCTCATTTGCGTTGTCCCCCCAACACCCCTCACTTTCTTTCCTTTTTCGACCAAGAGACAGGTCCACTTCCCCCGACCCTTCACCATCCACCCCACTTTCTTCCCCTTTTCAACCATGAGACCGGTTGGGTAGCCAGTATCTACTACTTTCCCCCATTTCCTCTTAGAACCAAGTCCTAGATTCATGCTACAGCTTTCCCACTTTCTTCCCTGTTTGAACCAAGTCTTAGATTCGACTGTGTGAACTATCTTTACCTCTAATAATAGTAAAAGTCTAGGTGGCTTTGTAACAGCCGACGAAAGTAGAAAAAGATCCACATGCAGCCACGTGGGGAGCTGGGGCAGTAGAGCAAGGCCGGTTTCGAAGGAAGATATACCTGAGGGTCGTCGGGATGTGGCAAAGACGGCATCGAGAGGCCGCATCTTGGCCACAATACTACATGGAGGAAGAAGGGTCGGAGGCCCTCCCGAGCCAGCGTTGTCTCGGAGAGAACGACACGGCCGCCGATCGGGATGCGCGGGCAGCTGTTGGTCTCCTCCCTCACCACTGATGACCGCGTGAATGATGCACCTACACCCCTGCCCTGGTTGAGGTGGTCCGGCCAGATTTGTGACCAGCGGTGAGTAGAGAGAGAGTGTGGCCACCTATGTCTTGTTTAGATCTGGAGAGCATGAGAGAGTGAAAGAGAGGAACCCTAGTAAAGCAAGCACCGAGGCTCCAGGTTATATATATAGTGGAGTTATTTTGTTGTAGCAACCGTTATTAAATTGAATACGCGTGAACCCGCATTTTCATTTAAAGTTCAAGTAAAAATAAAACTCGATCAATAACGTGCCACCGCTTCCAGGTCGCACTATCAAATCACCGCGTCCAGGACGCACTATGTACTGTATCATTCACGTGTGGTCCCCGACCCTCCATGAAGTTGAAAACTAGATGAGTCAAAATGTCAATTCGAATGCCTCTTTGTAAACAAATGTGCTCCTAGCTTCAAAAAAAAGTGCTCCTACATGTACCCGCGCATGGGTGTGAGAGAACTAGTGTGTGCGTGCACCACTTCTCTTTGTGAGAGTATAATATACTACGCCCAAAGAACGTTCGCCACAAGAGTAGTAGTAGTATAAGTGTGTGACGTGTGAGTTAAAAAAAGGTTTGCGATGTCTTTTATTTTTAGAAGTTCTGAGAGTAGGGTGTGAAGAGCTGATACGTCCATTTTGCATCATGTTTTCCTACTATTATTTATAATGTTTTTATGCATAATAACACTTTATGGAGTAATTCAAATGCCTTTTCTCTCATAATATGGAAGGTTTACACAAAGAGGGAGAATACCGGCAGCTAGAATTCTGGACCTGAAAAAGCTATGTCAGCGATACCTATTCTGCACAACTCCAAATGAGCTAAAAATTTATGGAGAATTATTTTGGAATATTTAATAAATATTGGAGCAAATAACCACTAGAGTGGGGCTGCCTGGTGCCCACAAGACGCCAGGGCGCGCCAGGCCCCCCTGGCGCGCCCTGGTGGGTGGTGGACAGCCCAGCCCACCTCCGGTGCCCATCTTCTAGTATATAAGGTTTTTTTACCTAGAAAAAAAATAAGAGGAGGAATTTCGGGATAGAGTGCCGCCGTCTCGAGGCAGAACTTAGGCAGGAGCACTTTTGCCCTCTGGCGGAGCGATTTCGCCGGGGGAAATTCCCTCCCGGAGGGGGAAATCGAAGCCATCGTCATCACCAACAACCGTCTCATCTTTGGGAGGCCAATCATCAACATTTTCAACAACACCATCTCATCTCCAAACCCTAGTTCATTCCTTGTGTCTAATCTTTGTACTGAAACCTCAGATTGGTACCTGTGGGTGACTAGTAGTGTTGATTACATCTTATAGTTGATTGCTATATGGTATATTTGGTGAAGGATTATATGTTCAGATCCATTATGCTATTTAATACCCCTTTGATCTTGAGCATGGATATCATTTGTGAGTAGTTACTTTTGTTCTTGAGGTCACGGAAGAAGTCTTGTTGCAAGTAATCATGTGAACTTGATATTCGTTCGATATTTTGAAGGTATGTATGTTGTGATTCCCTTAGTGGTGTTATGTGAACGTCGACTACATGACACTTCACCATCTTTGGGCCTAAGGGAATGCATTGTGGAGTAGTTATTAGGTGATGGGTTGCCTAAGTGACAGAAGCTTAAACCCTAGTTTATGCGCTATTTTGTAAGGAGCTGATTTGGATCCATATGTTTAATGCTATGGTTAGATTTTATCTTAATACTTTTCTCGTAGTTGCGGATGCTTGCGATGGTGTTAATCATAAGTGGGAGGCTTGTTCAAGTAAGAACAGTACCCAAGCACCGGTCCACCGACATACCATATTATCCAAGTAGCGAACGCGAATCAAACCAACATGATGAAAGTGACTAGATGAAATCCCCGTGTGCCCTCAAGAACGCTTTGCTTATTATGAGAGACCGTTTGGCCTGCCCTTTGCCACAAAAGGATTGGGCTACCTTGCTGCACTTTATTTACCATTACCACTACTTGCTCGTTACAAATTATCTTGCTATCAAACTACTTGTTACCGACAATTTCAGTGCTTGCAGAAATTACCTTGTTGGAAACCACTTGTCATTTCCTTCTGCTCCTCGTTGGGTTCGACACTCTTACTTATTGAAAGGACTATGATTGATCCCCTATACTTGTGGGTTATCAAGGCTCTTTTATGGCGCCGTTGCCGGGAATGAAGTTCTCTTGGTAAGTGGAAATCGGTAAGGAAAAAATTATATTACGTGCTGAAATTTATTGTCACTTGTTACTATGGAAAACAATCCTTTGAGGGGTTTGTTTAGGGTATCTTCACCTCGGCCGGAAACACAAAGAGTTTCCCCTCAACCTACTGCACCTACTAAAAATATTAGTTATGAAATTCCTTTGGGTATAATAGAGAAACTGCTAGCTAATCCTTATGCAGGAGATGGAACGAAACATCCCGACTTGCACCTTATATATGTGGATGAAATTTATGGATTATTTAAGCTTGCAGGTTTACCCGGAGATGAAGTTAAGAAGAATGTTTTCCCTTTATCTTTGTATGGAAAAGCATTGACATGGTATAGGCTATGCGATGATATTGTATCTTGGAACTGGAATCGATTGAAATTGGAATTTCACCAAAAAAAAATTATCCTATGCATCTAGTTCATCATGATCGGAATTATATATATAATTTTTTGGCCTCGTGAAGTAGAAAGTATTGCTCTAGCTTGGGGGAGGCTTAAGTCAATGTTATACTCATGCCCCAATCATGAGCTCTTGAGAGAAATTATCATTCATAATTTTTATGCTCGGCTTTCTCGTAATGATCAATCCATGCTCGATACTTCTTGTGCTGGTTCTTTTATGAAGAATACTATTGAATTCAGGTGGGATCTTTTAGAAAGGATTAAATGCAACTCTGAAGATTGGGAACTCGATGAAGGTAAAGAGTCAGGTATTAAGCTTGAGTTTGATTGTGTTAAATCTTTTATGAATACCGATGCTTTTCACAAGTTTAGCACTAAATATGGACTTGACTCTGAGATAGTAGCCTCTTTTTGTGAATCATTTGCTACTCATGTTGATCTCCCTAAGGAGAAGTGGTTTAAATACCATCCCCCTATTAAAGAAAAAATTAAATAACCAGTTGTAGCTAAAGATGAAACTATCATTTACAATGTTGATCCAGTTGTGCCTACTGCTTATATTGAAAACCCCCCTTTCCCTGTTAGGATAAAGGAACATGCTAAGGTATCAACAGTGGTTCACAAAAGTAATATTAAAGCACCTAAACCCCCTGAGCAAATTAAAGTAGAACCTAGTGTTGCTATGGTTAAAGATCTCTTGGTTGAAAATGTTGATGGGCATGTTATTTACTACTGTGATGAAGCAACTAGAACTGCCTATCCCGATGAAAAAGATAAACATAGACCAGTTGTTGGCATGCATGTTGTCTTAGTCAAAATAGGAGATCGATGTTATCATGGTTTATGTGACTTAGGTGCTAGTGTGAGTGCTATTCCTTTTACCTTATACCAAGAAATTATGGATGACATAGCACCCGCTGAAATAGAAGACATAGATGTTACTATTAAACTTGCTAATAGAGACACTATCACACAACTTGGGATTGTTAGAGATGTTGAAGTCTTGTGCAAGGAAATAAAATATCCTACTGATTTTCTAGTTCTTGGTTCCACACAAGATGACTTTTGTCCCATTATCTTTGGTAGACCTTTCTTGAACACTGTCAATGCTAAGATAGATTGTGAAAAAGAAACTGGCAGTGTTAGTTTTGGTGATGTGTCTCATGAGTTTAGTTTCTCTAAGTTTCTTAGACAACCTCATAATAAAGAATAACTAGTAAGGATGAAATAATTGGTCTTGCTTCTATTGCCATGCCACCTACTGATCCACTAGAACAATATTTGCTAGACCATGAGAATGATATGCACTTGCATGAAAGAAATGAAATAGATAAAATTTTCTTTGAACAACAACCTCTCCTTAAACACAATTTGCCTATTGAAACTCTAGGAGGTCCTCTTCCACCTAAAGGTGATCCCGTGTTTGAATTAAAGCAATTGTCTGACACTTCGAACTATGCTTATCTTGATGAGAAAAAGATATATCGTGTTATTATTAGTGCTAACCTTTCAGAATATGAAGAAGAAAGATTATTAAAAATTCTGAGGAAGCACCGTGTTGCTATTGGATATATTCTTGATGATCTTAAAGGCATTAGTCCCACTCTCTATCAGCACAAGATTAATATGGAACCTGATGCTAAACACGTTGTTGATCACCAGCGACGATTGAATCCTAAGATGAAAGAAGTGGTAAGAACTGAAATACTAAAGCTTCTGGAAGCATGTATAATCTATCCCATAGTTGATAGTAGATGGGTAAGCCATGTTCATTGTGTTCCTAAAAAGGGAGGTATTACTGTTGTTCCTAATGATAAAAATGAACTTATCCCACAAAGAATTGTTACTAGCTATAGAATGGTAATTGATTTTAGAAAATTAAATAAAGCTACTAGAAAAGATCATTACCCTCTGCCTTTTATAGATCAAATGTTGGAAAGATTACCTAAGCACACGCGCTTTTGTTTTCTCGATGGATACTCTGGTTTCTCTCAACTACCTGTATCACAACCTGATCAAGAGAAAACCACATTTACTTGTCCTTTTGGAACTTATGCTTATAGACATATGCCTTTTGGTTTATGCAACACACCTGCTACCTTTCAAAGATGTATGACTGCTATATTCTCTGATTTTTGTGAAAAGATTGTTGAGGTTTTCATGGATGATTTTTCTGTTTACGAAACTTCTTTTGATAACTGCTTAAGTAACCTTGGTCGAGTTTTGCAGAGATGTGAGCAAACTAATCTTGTCTTGAATTGGGAGAAGTGCCACTTTATGGTTAACGGAGGTATTGTCTTGGGACATAAAATCTCCGAAAGAGGTATTGATGTGGATAAAGCTAAAGTTGATGCAATTGATAAAATGCCATGTCCTAAAGATATTAAAGGTATTCATAGTTTCCTTGGTCATGCTGGTTTCTATAGGGGGTTTATTAAATACTTCTCTAAAATTTCTAGGCCTCTTACTAATCTTTTACAAAAGGATGTTCCATTTGTTTTTTATGATGATTGTGTAGAAGCCTTTGAAACACTTAAGAAAGCCTTAACTTCTGCACCTATTGTTCAACCACCTGATTGGAATTTGCCCTTTGAAATTATGTGTGATGCTAGTGACTATGTTGTTGGTGTTGTTCTAGGACAAAGAGTTGATAAGAAATTAAATGTTATCCACTATGCTAGCAAAACTCTAGACAATGCCCAAAGAAATTATGCTACTACTAAAAAAGAATTTTTAGTAGTTGTGTTTGCTTGTGATAAATTCAGGTCTTACATTGTTGATTCCAAAGTAATTGTTCACACCGATCATGCTGCTATAAAATATCTTATGGAAAATAAAGATGCTAAACCTAGACTCATTAGGTGGGTTCTCTTGCTACAAGAATTTGACTTACATATTACTGATAGGAAAGGAGCTAAGAACCCCGTAGCTGATAACTTGTCTAGGTTAGAAAATATTCTTGATGACCCACTACCTGTTGATGATAGTTTTCCTGATGAACAACTAGCTATAATAAATGCTTCTCATAGCACTCCTTCGTATGCTGACTATGCTAATTACATTGTTGCTAAAATTATACCACCTAGTTTCACATGCCAACAAAAGAAAAATTCTTCTATGACTTAAGACATAACTTTTGGGATGACCCACATCTTTATAAAGAAGGAGTAGATGGTATTATTAGATGTTGTGTACTGATACGTCTCCAACGTATCTATAATTTTTGATTGCTCCATGCTATATTATCTACTGTTTTGGACATTATTGGGCTTTATTATCCACTTTTATATTATTTTTGGGACTAACCTATTAACCGGAGGCCCAGCTCGGAATTGCTGTTTTTGCCTATTCTAGGGTTTCGAAGAAAAGGAATATCAAACGAAGTCCAAACGGAATGAAACCTTCGAGAACGTGATTTTTGGAACAAACAAGATCCAGGAGACTTGGACCCTACGTCAAGCAACCAACAGGGAAGCCATGAGGTAGGGGGCGCGCCTACCCCCCAGGCGCGCCCTCCACCCTCGTGGGCCCCTGTTGCTCCACTGATGTACTCCTTCCTCCTATATATACCTATGTACCCCCAAACGATCAGAGACGGAGCCAAAACCCTAATTCCACCGCAGTAACTTCCTGTATCCACGAGATCCCATCTTGGGGCCTGTTCTGGAGCTCCGCCGGAGGGGGCATCCATCATAGAGGGCTTCTACATCAACACCATAGCCTCTCGGATAAAGTGTGAGTAGTTTACTTCAGACCTTCGGGTCCATAGTTATTAGCTAGATGGCTTCTTCTCTCTTTTTGGATCTCAATACAATGTTCTCCCCCTCTTTTGTGGAGATCTATTCGATGTAATCTTCCTTTTGCGGTGTGTTTGTTGAGACCGATGAACTGTGGGTTTATGATCAAGATTATCTATGAACAATATTTGAATCTTCTCTGAATTCTTTATGTATGATTGGTTATCTTTGCAAGTCTCTTCGAATTATCAGTTTGGTTTGGCCTACTAGATTGATCTTTCTTGCAATGGGAGAAGTACTTAGCTTTGGGTTCAATCTTGTGGTGTCCTTTCCCAGTGACAGTAGGGGCAGCAAGGCACGTATTGTATTGTTGCCATCAACAAGATGGGGTTTTTATCATATCGCATGAATTTATCCCTCTACATCATGTCATCTTGCTTAAGGCGTTACTCTGTTTTCATGAACTTAATACTCTAGATGCATGCTGGATAGCGGTCGATGAGTGGAGTAATAGTAGTAGATGCAGGAAGGAGTCGGTCTACTTGTCTCGGACGTGATGCCTATACACTTGATCATACCTAGATATTCTCATAACTATGCTCAATTCTGCTCAACAGTAATTCGTTCACCCACCGTAAAATACTTATGCTCTTGAGAGAGGCCACTAATGAAACCTATGGCCCTCGGGTATATCTTCATCATATTAAATCTTCCAATACTTAGTTGCTTCCTTTGCTTTTATTTTACTTTGCATCTTTATCATAAAAATACCAAAAAAATTATCTTATCATATCTATCAGATCTCACTCTCGTAAGTGACTGTGAAGGGATTTACAACCCCTTATCGCGTTGGTTGCGAGGAATTATTTGTTTTGTGCAGGTACAAGGGACTCGCGCGTAGCCTCCTACTGGATTGATACCTTGGTTCTCAAAAACTGAGGGAAATACTTATGCTACTTTGCTGCATCATCCTTTCCTCTTCAAGGAAATCCAACGCAGTGCTCGACGAGGTAGCAAGAAGATTTATGGCACCGTTGCCGGGGAGTCTACGCAAAAGTCAACATACCAAGTACCCATCACAACCCTTATCTCCCGCATTACATTATTTGCCATTTGCCTCTCATTTTCCTCTCCCCCACTTCACTCTTTTCGTTTTATTCGCCCTCTCTCTCTATCCTCCCTCTCTTTCTCTATTTGCCTCTTTTTGCCCATTTCTTGTTTGCTCGTGTGTTGGATTGCTTGCTTGTCGTTATGGCTAGTCCTCTATCCTATCCATTGTCTCCCGATAATGAAGTCCTAAATTTTAAACAAAGGGAGGGAGAAAGTCTGAAAGATGCTTGGTATAGAATTTGCAATGCTCAAAATAGACCTACCAGGAAGCAATCTACTTCCTTTCTTCTCCACAATTTTTATGTAGGTGCTAATCCTTGGTATAGATATATCCTTGATACCATTACCGGAGGGAATTTCTTAGGTAGCCATACTTTTGTTTCTTATAATGCTATGATAGATTTGTTTGGCTCACCCCCACTTTTGGTTAATGGAACTGTATTAACTTTGGAGCATGTAATGCAAAGGCTCGAAATTATTGAAAATAAGGTTGCTACTGTAGAGTTAATTGAAAATTTGGATAAAAAGATCCACAACCGAATCTCTCAATATGGATCTAAAGTAGGAGTCACTTTGAAAAATATTAAAGAGAAGGAACCCATAGTTAATGAGAAAATAAATCATGATTCCACTAGGATCGATAAACTTGAAGATATCATTACCAACTTGGGAACCGCTTTTTGTTCCGTAAAGAATACTCCAATTCCTCCTACTAAAATCGCCAAGCTTATGTATGTTCCTAAAACTAAGGGTGAATCCTCTAGTAAGGAAACTGCGGATCTCAAACCTATAAGTATTCATCCCAATCTTGTTGCTATCATTAAGGAACCATTTGTTACAAATGAATTTTTCGATCTTGTCCCTAAAAGTTTGATAATAACTAAAAATAAAGAAATTTCTAAGGATAATATATGTCTCATTGAAGAATTGTCTACCAAAGATGGCAATACCTAGATCTATCCTTGCTTTTTGTGCCTAGCTAGGGGCGTTAAACGATAGCGCTTGTTGGGAGGAAACCCAATTTTATTTTTATTCCTTGCTTTTTTCTCCTGTTTAGTAATAAATAATTTACCTAGCCTCTGTTTTGGTTGTGTTTTTTGTGTTTAATTAGTGTTTGTGCCAAGTAGAACCGTTGGGAAGACTTGGGGAAAGTCTTGTTATCTTGCTGTAAAAAACAGAAACTTTAGCGCTCACAAGAACTGCTGCCATTTTTATTTGGAAAGTGATATTTAATTAATTCTTTTTTCAGATTATTAATAAGTAACTTCCTCACGTCCGGAAATTTATTTTAGAATTTTTGGGGTTCGAGATCTTGCGCTAGCTACAGATTACTACAGACTGTTCTGTTTTTGACAGATTCTGTTTTTCGTGTGTTGTTTGCTTATTTTGATAAATCTATGGCTAGTAAAATAGTTTATAAACCATAGATAAGTTGGAATACAGTTGGTTTAACACCAATATAAATAAATAATGAGTTAATTACAGTACCTTGAAGTGGTCTTTTGTTTTCTTTCGCTAACGGAGCTCACGAGATTTTCTACTTTAAGTTTTGTGTTGTGAAGTTTTCAAGTTTCGGGTAAAGATTTGATGGATTATGGAACAAGGAGTGGCAAGAGCCTAATATTGGGGATGACCATGGCATCTAAGGACACCTAAAAGCCAAAGCTTGGGGATGCCCTGGAAGGCATCCTCTCTTTCGTCTACTTCTATCGGTAACTTTACTTGGAGCTATATTTTTATTCAGCACATGATATGTGTTTTGCTTGGAGCGTCTTGTATGATTTGAGTCTTTGATTTTTAGTTTACCACAATCATCCTTGATGTACACACCTTTTGAGAGAGCCATACATGATTTGGAATTTGTTAGAATACTCTATGTGCTTCGCTTATATCATTTGAGTTATATAGTTTTGCTCTAGTACTTCACTTATATTTTTAGAGCACGGTGGTGGAATTGTTTTATAGAAACTATTGATCTCTCGTGCTTCACTTAGATTATTTTGAGAGTCTTAAATAGCATGGTAATTTGCTTAAATAATCCTAATATGCTTGGTATTCAAGAATAGTAAAAACTTTCTTATGAGTGTGTTGAATGCTATGAGAAGTTTGATGCTTGATAATTGTTTTGAGATATGAAGATGGTGATATTAAAGTTGTGCTAGTTGAGTAGTTGTGAATTTGAGAAATACTTGTGTTAAAGTTTGTGAATCCCATAGCATGCATGTATGGTGAACCGTTATGTGATGAGGTCGGAGCATGATTTATTTTTTGATTGTCTTCCTTATGAGTGGCGGTCGGGGACGAGCGATGGTCTTTTCCTACCAATATATCCCCCTAGGAGCATGCGCGTAATACTTTTCTTTGATAACCTGTAGATTTTTGCAATAAGTATATGAGTTCTTTATGACTAATGTTGAGTCCATGGATTATATGCACTTTTCTTCCTTCCACCATTGCTAGCCTCTCTAATACCGCGCACCTTTCACCGGTATCATACACCCACCATATACCTTCCTCAAAACAGCCACCGTAGCTACCTATTATGGCATTTCCATAGCCATTCCGAGATATATTGCCATGCAACTTTCCACCGTTCCGGCTATTATGACACACTCCATCATTGTCATATTGCTTAGCATGATCATGTAGTTGACATCGTATTTGTGGCAAAGCCACCATTCATAATTCTTTCATACATGTCACTCTTGATTCATTGCATATCCCGGTACACCGCCGGAGGCATTCATATATTGTTCTAAGTATCGATTTGTAATTGTTGAGTTGTAAGAAAATAAAAGTGTGATGATCATCATTATTAGAGCATTGTCCCAGTGAGGAAAGGATGATGGAGACTATGATTCCCCCACAAGTCGGGATGAGACTCCGGACGAAAAAATTAAAAAAATAAAAGGGGGAAAAGAGGCCATAAAAAAAGAGAAAAGGCCCAAATAAAAATAAAAATAAAAATAAAAAATGAGAGAAAAAGAGAGAAGGGACAATGTTACTATCCTTTACCACACGTGTGCTTCAAAGTAGCACCATGATATTCATGATAGAGAGTCTCTCATTTCGTCACTTTCATAAACCAGTGGGAATTTTTCATTATAAAACTTGGCTTGTATATTCCAATGATGGGCTTCCTCAAATTGCCCTAGGTCTTCATGAGAAAGCAAGTTGGATGCACACCCACTTAGTTTCTTTTGTTGAGATTTCATATACTTATAGCTCTAGTGCATCCGTCGCATGGAAATCCCTACTCACTCACATTGATATCTATTGATGGGCATCTCCATAGCCCGTTGATACGCCTAGTTGATGTGAGACTATCTTCTCCCTTTTTTGTCTTCTCCACAACCACCATTCTATTCCACATATAGTGCTATATCCATGGCTCACGCTCATGTATTGCGTGAAAATTGAAAAAGTTTGAGAATGTCAAAAGTATGAAACAATTGCTTGGCTTGTCATCGGGGTTGTGCATGATTTAAATACTTTGTGTGGTGAAGATAGAGCACAGCCAGACTGTATGATTTTGTAGGGATAACTTTCTTTGGCCATGTTATTTTGAGAAGACATGATTGCTTTGTTAGTATGCTTGAAGTATTATTATTTTTATGTCAATATTAAACTTTTATCTTGAATCTTTCGGATCTGAATATTCATACCACAATTAAGAAGAATTACATCGAAATTATGCCAAGTAGCATTCCACATCAAAAATTCTTTTATATCATTTACCTACTCGAGGACGAGCAGGAATTAAGCTTGGGGATGCTTGATGCGTCTCCAACGTATCTATAATTCTTGATTGCTCCATGCTATATTATCTAATGTTTTGGACATTATTGGGCTTTATTATCCACTTTTATATTATTTTTGGGACTAACCTATTAACTGGAGGCCCAGCCCAGAATTGATGTTTTTGCCTATTTTAGGGTTTCGAAGAAAAGGAATATCAAACGGAGTCCAAATGGAATGAAACCTTCGGGAACGTGATTTTTGGAACAAACAAGATCCAGGAGACTTGGACCCTACGTCAAGCAACCAACAGGGAAGCCACGAGGTACGGGGGCGCGCCTACCCCCCCCCCCCCCCCCCCCCCCCCCCCCCCCCCCCCGCCCCCCCCCCCCCCCCCCCCCCCACCAGGCGCGCCCTCCACCCTCGTACTCCTTCCTCCTATATATACATACGTACCCCCAAATGATCAGATACATAGCCAAAAACCTAATTCCACCGCCGCAACCTTCTGTATCCACGAGATCCCATCTTGGGGCCTGTTCTGGAGCTCCGCCAGAGGGGGCATCCATCACGGAGGGCTTCTACATCAACACCATAGCCTCTCCGATGAAGTGTGAGTAGTTTACTTCAGACCTTCGGGTCCATAGTTATTAGCTAGATGGCTTCTTATCTCTTTTTGGATCTCAATACAATGTTCTCCCCCTCTCTTGTGGAGATCTATTCGATGTAATCTTCTTTTTGTGGTGTGTTTGTTGAGACCGATGAATTGTGGGTTTATGATCAAGATTATCTGTGAACAATATTTGAATCTTCTCTGAATTCTTTTATGTATGATTGGTTATCTTTGCAAGTCTCTTCGATTTATCAGTTTGGTTTGGCCTACTAGATTGATCTTTCTTGCAATGGGAGAAGTGCTTATCTTTGGGTTCAATCTTGCGGTGTCCTTTCCCAGTGACAGTAGGGGCAGCAAGGCACATATTGTATTGTTGCCATCGAGGATAACAAGATGGTTTTTTTTATCATATTGCATGAATTTATCCCTCCACATCATGTCATCTTGCTTAAGGCGTTACTCTGTTTTCATGAACTTAATACTCTAGATGCATGCTGGATAGCGGTCGATGAGTGGAGTAATAGTAGTAGATCCAGGCAGGAGTCGGTCTACTTGTCTCGGACGTGATGCCTATACACTTGATCATACCTATATATTCTCATAACTATGCTCAATTCTGTTAATTGCTCAACAATAATTCATTCACCCACCGTAAAATACTTATGCTCCTGAGAGAAGCCACTAGTGAAACCTATGGCCCCGGGGTCTATCTTCATCATTCTTCCAATACTTAGTTACTTCCTTTGGTTTTTTACTTTGCTTTTATTTTACTTTGCATCTTTATCATAAAGATGCCAAAATATTATCTTATCATATCTATCAGATCTCACTCTTGTAAGTGACCGTGAAGGGATTGACAACCCCTTATCGCGTTGGTTGCAAGGAGTTATTTGTTTTGTGCAGGTACGAGGGACTCGCGCGTAGCCTCCTACTAGATTGATACCTTGGTTCTCAAAAACTAAGGGAAATACTTACACTACTTTGCTGCATCATCCTTTCCTCTTCAAGGAAATCCAACGTAGTGCTCAAGAGGTAGCATGTACCTGAGCATGAACAGGAACAAATCCTACAAAAATGTCACTCTGAAGCCTATGGAGGGCATCATGCAGGAGACAGAACTGCACACAAGGTATTACAGTCTGGTTTTTATTGGCCTACTATTTTCAAGGATGCCCATAAGTTTGTCTTGTCTTGTGATGAATGTCAAAGAATTGGTAATATTGGTAAGCGTCAGGAAATGCGTATGAATTATTCACTTGTTGTTGAACCATTTGATGTCTGGGGTTTTGATTATATGGGACCTTTTCCTTCCTCTAATGGGTATACTCATATTTTGGTTGCTATTGATTATGTCACTAAGTGGGTAGAAGCTATTCCAACTAGTAGTTCTGATCATAACACCTCCATTAAAATGCTTAAAGAAGTTATTTTCCCAAGGTTTGGAGTCCCTAGATACTTAATGACTGATGGTGGTTCACACTTTATTCATGGTGCTTTTCGTAAAATGCTTACTAAATATGATGTTAATCATAGAATTGCATCACCCTATCATCCTCAATCTAGTGGTCAAGTTGAACTTAGCAATAGAGAAATAAAATTAATATTACAAAAAAATGTCAATAGGTCCTGAAAGAATTGGTCTAAGAAACTAGATGATGCACTTTGGGCCTATAGAACAACTTATAAAAATCCTATGGGTATGTCTCCATACAAAATGGTTTATGGAAAAGCTTGTCATTTGCCTCTAGAGTTAGAACATAAAGCATATTGGGCAATTAAAGAACTCAATTATGACTTCAAACTTGCCGGTGAAAAGAGGCTATTTGATATTAGCTCACTAGATGAATGGAGAACCCAAGCTTATGAAAATGCCAAACTATTCAAAGAAAAAGTTAAAAGATGGCATGATAAAAGAATCCAAAAGCAGGAATTTAAAGTTGGTGAACATGTTCTATTGTATAACTCTCATTTTAGAGTTTTTGCAGGAGAACTTCTTTCCAAATGGGAAGGGCCATACATTATCAAAGAAGTTTATCGCTCTGGAGCTATCAAGATCAATAATGCCGAAGGTGGTCAATGGACAAAGAATTAAGCACTATATCTCAGTTACGCCCATTAATGTTGAAACCAATATTATTCAAACCATGACACCAGAGGAACGCATAAAAGAAACCTTCCAGAACACTCCAGAACCCTGAAAAGTAAGAGGTACGTGATACAGTAAGTAAATAGACTCCAAAAAATCCACAAAAATATTTTTTGTCAGTTTTGGAATATTAGAAAAAATAGGAAAATAAGAAACAATCGGGAATGCCACCCTGGTGCCCACAAGACACCAGGGTGTGCCCTGGTAGGTGGTGGGCCCCTTGGGCACCTTCTCGACTCCGTTTTCCTTCCAGATGCTTGTTTCCCAAGATAAAAAATCTTTATATATACCCTGAATGATTTGACCTCCGTATCGCAGAGAAATCCTATGTTCTTGTTTCATGCTATTTTTCTGATAGATCTAGATCGCCATGGCCGCACCAAGCTCCTCCAAGGACAAGTTCTTCGAGAGGGTAATCAACCCCTACTTGTCGGAGGTGATGAAGAACCCTCAAGCCATTGAGATGCATGAGGGGGTGCTCCACATCCGGGATGTTCAAGGGCCCAAGAAGACGGGAACAGTGGAGGCCAGGCTCGAGGCAGTGGAGCAGGAGATCTTCAAGTGCCAAGGGATGGTGGAGCGTGGACTCAGTGCCAATCACCTCATGATTACGGAATTCACCCATGATCACAAGGTGGATGGTCGATCTATGAAGGACATCATCTTCAAGTTCAACGAGCAAATCAATTTTTTGCAAAGCCAAATCTATGATCTTCAAAATCAAGTTTTTGAGTATGAAGCAAGATTTAAAGGTATGAGTTTAGCTGCCGGTTTCAAGACCCAGGATACTCGTGCATCCTCTTATGATGGTGAACCCCTGCCTTGGAAGCCGAAGGACAAGATTGCTACCTCATCACCACCACCATCATCATCTTCCTCACCAAAGAAGGAGACTTGAGTACACAGGTATGGGCACTCCCCTTGGCTTGTGCCAAGCTTGGGGGAGATGCCCCGGTATCGTATCACCATCACTTTCATCACCTTTACCTATTTTAGTTTGATCCTTAGTTATTTCGTGATTTAGTTAAATAAAAGTCTAGTATGATCTATTTTTGAGTGTTAGTTTCATGATCTATCTATCTATGTAATTGAGTGAGAGCTATATAATAAAGTTTAGTTTGAGTTTTTGCTTCTTTACTTTTATGTTTAAATCAAAATAAAAAGAAATAATGAAAAAGATCATATGCTAATCTTATGGTAAGTAATGACATCACATAAGGAAACGTATAAGTGGTAAAATTTACTAAAGGTTGACAAACATAGTATTGGTCAATGATGCAACTCATGAAAGAATTAATAAGGGAAGAGAAGATTCACATGAAAATACACTATCTTGGACATCTTTTATGATTGTGAAACCCCATTAAATATTATATGTTAAAATTGTTGACATTGGACAAGGAAGACAATGTAATGATTTATGTTTGTTCATATTCACATAGAAGTTATATTGTCATAGGCCCTTCAACATGTGGTGCTTGCTCAATATCTTTGCTAGCCAAAAATCCGCACTAAGTAGAGACACTATTTGTGCATCCAAAAACCTTAAACCCAAATCCATGTTTTGAGAGTCCACCATACCTACCTATGGATTTAGTAAGATCCTTCAAGTAAGTTGTCATAGGTGCGAAAAGGGCAATAAAAATTGCTCCTAAAATGTGTTTGATCCTTTAGTGTAAGGGAAAATAAGTGTTGTATGAACTTGTGATGGCAAAGTAATAAAAGTGACAGACTGCATAATAAAGGTTGCTATCATAAGGGGCAATATAACGTGATGTTCTTTTGCATTAAGAGATTGCGCATACAAAACCAAAAGCGCATGACAACCTTTGCTTCCCTCTGTGAAGGGCCTATCTTTTACTTTTATGTATTTACTTTTATGCAAGAGTCAAAGTATTCTCTTCTATTCCTTTTTGTTTTTCTCTTTGGCAAGCATCATATGGTGGGGAAAGAACTAGGCACATATATCCAGTTGAATGTGAATGATCATGAGTTATTATTGTTGGCATCACCCTTGAGGTGAACGAGTTGGGAGGCGAAACTATAAGCCCCTATCTTTCTATGTGTCCGATTGAAACTTTTTGCTCATATGTATGTTGTGAGTGTTAGCAATCATAGAAGATAAAATGATGGTTGAGTATGTGTACTTGCCAAAAGGCTCCGATACGGAGACCCTTCCTGGAAATATGATGAATTGTAGTTGCAAAGTTGACTGAGAACATAGTTTGTTGGTTTTCCATAAAGTTTATGCTTTTTTACTTCGATGTTGTGATGAATTTTTACTTGCTCGTGAGAAGTTATATGATAAAGTTATGTGATAAAGTTTTTGCTGTTATAATAATAAGCATGATGCTACTATGTACATATTTTGTTTTTATCAACACCTTTGTCACTAAACATGTGGACATGATTCTCGATATCGGCTTTCACTTGAGGACAAGCGAGGTCTAAGCTTGGGGGAGTTGATACGTCCATTTTAAATCATGTTTTCCTACTGTTATTTATAATGTTTTTATGCATAATAACACTTTATGGAGTAATTCTAATGCCTTTTCTCTCATAATATGCAAGGTTTACACAAAGAGGGAGAATACTGGCAGCTAGACTTCTGGACCTGAAAAAGTTATGCTAGAGATATGTATTCTGCACATCTCCAAATGAGCTGAAAATTTATAGAAAATTATTTTGGAATATTTAATAAATATTGGACCAAATAACCACCAGAGGGGGATGCCTGGTGCCCACAAAACACCAAGGTGCGCCGGGCCCCCCTGGCGTGCCCTGGTGGGTGGTGGGCAGCCCAGCCCACCTCCGGTGCCCATCTTCTGGTATATAAGGTCTTTTGACCTAGAAAAAGTAATAGTAGGACTTTCGGGACGGAGCATCGCCGTCTCGGGGCGGAACTTGGGCAGGAGCACTTTTGCCCTCCGACGGAGCGATTCCGTCGGGGGAACTTCCCTCCCAGAGGAGGAAATCAAAGCCATCGTCATCACCAACAACCCTCTCATCTTTGGGATGCCAATCTTCATCAACATCTTCAACAACACCATCTCATCTCCAAACCCTAGTTCATCCCTTGTGTCTAATCTTTGTACCGAAACCTTAGATTGGTACCTGTGGGTGACTAGTAGTGTTGATTACATCTGGTAGTTGGTTGCTATATGATTTATTTGGTGAAAGATTATATGTTCAGATCCATTATGCTATTTAATACCCCTCTGATCTTGAGCATGAATATCATTTGTGAGTAGTTACTTTTGTTCTTGAGGTCACGGGAGAAGTCTTGTTGCAAGTAATCATGTGAACTTGATATTCGTTCGATATTTTCATGGTATGTATGTTGTGATTCCCTTAGTGGTGTTATGTGAATGTCGACATGACACTTCACCATCTTTGGGCCTAAGGGAATGCATTGTGGAGTAGTTATTAGATGATGGGTTGCCTGAGTGATAGAAGCGTAAACCCTAGTTTATGCGCTATTTCGTAAGGGGCTGATTTGGATCCATATGTTTAATGCTATGGTTAGATTTTATCTTAATACTTTTCTCATAGTTGCGGATGCTTGCGATGGTGTTAATCATAAGTGGGAGGCTTGTTCAAGCAAGAACATCACCCAAGCACCGGTCCACCCACATACCATATTATCAAAGTAGCGAACGCGAATCAAACCAACATGATGAAAGTGACTAGATGAAATTCCCGTGTGCCCTCAAGAACGCTTTGCTTATTATAAGAGACCGTTTTGTCCTGTCCTTTGCCACAAAAGGATCGGGCTACCTTGCTACACTTTATTTACCATTACCGCTACTTGCTCATTACAAATTATCTTGCTATCAAACTACCTATTACCGACAATTTCAGTGCTTGCAGAAATTACCTTGCTGAAAACCGCTTGTCATTTCCTTCTGCTCCTCATTGGGTTCGGCACTCTTATGTATCAAAAGGACTGTGATTGATCCCCTATACTTGTGGGTCATCAAGAGCACATTCGTGTGTGACCTCTACCTACAGATAGACGGTGGGTGCGAGAGGACTCGAGAGAGTTTTGACTCGTGAGGGTGCGTGTGTGCGTGAGAGAGAGGGGGAATGTATCAATGCAATGCATGTGTCCGTAAATCATATCTAACAAACGTTCGCCACAAGTCGTTTCCTAATGAACGCCGAAAGAACCGTCAGATTGGCATCCGACAATGTCAGTTTTGCCATGGCATTTAACAGAACAGGCACTCCTCCGACACACAAATCTTCCACGTGAGTGTTAGCAACTACCGTATGCTCCTCCCTCCATTCCAAAATGTAGTGCATATAGCTTTATTGAAAATTCAAACCTCGCACACTTTTACCGAGATTTCATAGAACAAAATGCACATATAGAATACCCAGTATATATCATTTCATTCATCATCGAGAGGTAACTATAGAGATGAGGGAGGAGTGTACAAAGAAAGACCGTCGTGTCACCTGCAGCAATTTCAACCATCCTTTGGTGTGGAGGAATATCTTAGGAACTCTATATGATATGATTTTTATAGGAATTTTTCCTTTGGAGCCAATTGGTTCATAGGAATAGATTCCTATACTCCACATTTCAAAGGAAAATAATCATGATATGATTTTTATAGCTTTAGAGCCACTTGGTTGATACGAATGGATTCCTATACTACCACAATTTCAAAGGAAAATAAACATTAGCCTAGATTCAATAGAAAAGTTCCTATGATGTGAACCAAATGACATCACTTTTCCAATCCCTACTCATAGGAATTGAGATACATGTCATCTCTAGATTCAATAGAAAAGTTCCTATGATGTGAACCAAATGACATCTCTTTTCCAATCCCTACTCATAGGAATTGAGAACCATGTCATCTCTTTCCCTACAACTTCCATATATACATCTTCTATTCCTGAATAGCCAGTATAACCCACTAGCTTTTTTCCTGGACATGCAACTATGGCACATGAACACGTCATGCATGCAAGTCATAAATCACATTGTTTTTGTACTCTATGCATGCAAGCACCACATCATCAATTCGTGCATGTTACTCATAAGTTATTTTTTGCACGAGATTTTGTATTGATAATATACGTGTTGGTCATGTGCACACATATGTAGTTCACATCCACATTTTTTTAGAAATCTCATTCTTTTAACGGCAATTCATTTTTCTCTTTTTATTACCTTTTTATTTTATTTTCATTTTAAGCATACATTCACTTCCCATTAGTTATAGATGTTTTTGGAGGAACTTTTATGCATTATTTTGAGTTGCAAATTTCACGTGGCCGCCGGTATATCAAAATGCGGGGCCCATGCGTCATTGCCTTTCGGTCGAACCTACGTCCACAATTTTTTGTACGTATATCTCCATTGCTCCCCGAACCCAAAATTCTTCCTCATTCCCGTAAAACCGAGCGGCCCACCCGTATTAAGGCGTCGACTCCAACTCAATCCCTCTCCCATTTACTATGGCATGGGCCCTGCATGCCATAGTACTCCTAGAAACCCTACCCTCCGCACACATCATCGGTTTTCTTCAAGAGGATGAGGGAGAAGCGGATTTGTTGTAGTGGAGGCTCCTACCCTAGGGCGCCCTAGGTAGCTACCGCACGCATCATTGGGTTTCTTTTTTATTTATGCTCTTGCGCCCTAGAGTGAAATGATGGTTGCTTCGTCCATCCAGCTTTGTGATTTGACCCCTCATCGCTCATTTACTACTACTGTGGGGTTATGACCGGGGTGTCTCCAAGTCCAACAGTTGCTCCGAACTATAATGTGGTGCATCGCACATGGAACAACACGGTGGATGACCCACTTGGTTTTGTTCCTCGGTGAATCCCAACTATATTTATCTACTAAAGATAGTATCCAGATTACTCCCTCCGTCTGGGTGTATAAGTCACCTTACGAAAACCAAATAATCCTAAAACACTTAGGCGTGGTGCATTAACTACCACCTTGTTTCTTGTTTCTTGACATATCACCAATAAGACATGTGTGCCGTGCATTCTTTCAATGACTTGAGACTACCAAACATGACATGCAATGGTTAGTGCATTGCATACAATGCTATTAATTAGCAAATAAACAATAAGTTCTCTCGTTTTCCCCTTCGCCTTGGTTATGATGCGCAACCTAAGACAACTTATGCACCTACATGGAGGGAGTAGTAAAAATGACGTGATTTTAATGAGCGGTGGGCGGGGGAGCATGGCCTGTCATGCGGTCCCACGTGTCATGATGTACCAAGCCCATGCGCATCCCTCTTCAGGTAGAACAATGGCAGAAGCAATACGTGGTTTTCTTGAAGGAGATGATGGAGAAGCGGATTCAGTGAAGTGTGAAATAATGGTTGCTTCGTCTGTCTACAGGAAAGGTGCGGCTTTGTGATTTAACGTCTCATTGCTCTTACTACTACTATGGCACTACGACTGGGGTGTGTCCCCCTGCTGTTCTGCACTGTTATTTGGTGCATGACATGTGGACCCGGTTGCTATATGTCCCACATGTCGGCGAGAGGAAATATAACATTTGTGAAAGTGACTGTCTACACTCTTAGTAGTACGATGGAGGAGTACAAGACACGGCTTGGTTTTTGCTGCTTCGCGTGATCCATCGATACAAACCCCGACTAAAAAAGGTGAGGGCGAGTCTTTTCCTGCGCGGTAGGCAAGGGAGTTTGGCATAGTCTGTTCGACAGATAGAGCGAGAGAAAGATGTGATGAAATGCTTGAGGCCTCATTCGGTTTGGAGGATTTTCGTAGGAAAAACATAGGAATAAGAATTCCGGAGGAAAATGTCCTATATATGCATTCAGTTTGTAGGAAATGCGTACAGGAATTTCGTAGGAATACTATTCAATTCATGTGTTTTTGGAGGAAACTACACATCCACTCAAAGCTCATTTTGCGCGTAGGAACAAGGCAAGTCAATTCCTTAGGATGGCAAGTGCCATCCTATCAAATTCCTATACTACTCCTAATTCCTATGTTTTGATTTCCTCCAAACCGAATGAGCCATGAATGTGTACTGGGCCATTTCTTTCTTTGTTTGTTTTTTGAAGTGGGCCCTTTTAGATCACTACGACTAGCACGCATGGTGTTGAGTACTGGTTTCACGGAGGTGTTTGAATGCGACAAGGAGGCGTGTTCAGCCGCGCATGCAGCGGGCGGTGCCCTCGACCAGATCATCTGACGTACGACACCGTGTCGTTCTTCCACTGACGCGCGGGGCCGTTGGGTACCTGGCCTGCATGTCAGTGACCCAACGCAGGCAGCGCATGGCAGAGGAGCCGGTTCCTCATGAATGCGGGCAGCTGGCGCCGGGCGGGAATCGCGTGTGGGAGGGGGAGGGTTTTTTGGTGGGCCAGGGCGGTGAGAAGCGGGCATTTCAGGCATGTGATTGTTGCGTGTGTGCATGTGTACGAGTGAGTGTTGCGTGCGTGCATGTGTATGAGTGAGTGTTGCGTGCGTGTGTACGTTTCAGTGTTGCATGCGTGCGTGCGTGCGTGCGTGTGTGCGTGTGTGTGTTCGTGTGTGCATGTGTATGTGTCAGTGTTGCATGCCTGCATGCGTGCATGTGTTCATGCGAGTGTTGCGTGCGTGCATGTGTACGTGTGAGTATTGCATGCATGCATGCGGGCGTGTTTTTGCGCATGTGTGATGTGTTTGTATTCAGCATAGTAGCTCGTGCGTGCATGCAATTAAAATGGTCGGCTCAGCATATCATCACAAGGCGACCTTGCCCGTTGTGGTTAGGGCACACGGGCTACCAATCTCAGGTCTCACGACTTCGAATCCCCACCGACCACTAATTTATTACCATTTCTGTCTTTCATATACGCGCTGACAGGTGGGCCCTATGGTAATGTGCGCTGATGAATGTGGACCATTTGACTGGTCAATTGATCGTGTCATCAACAAACTACGGAGCTGTACGGTGTTCGGTGAGCCAGTGACCGTATGATCACCACAAAATGTATTTCATGAACACAGTACATACGCGAGCTACCGTTTATTTCTTTCATATACGCGCTGACAGGTGGGCCCAATGGTAACGTGTGCTAATGGTGCAACACTAGTTGCGCCATGTGGACCGTTTGACTGGTTAATTGATCATGTCATGAACAAATTACGGAGTTGTACGGTGAGCCAGTGACCATATAGTCACCACATGTATTTTTTAACATAGTATAGATGCCAGCGCTCATATATACATGCATACACTCACCCCTATGAACGCACACATGCACACCCTATCCCCTATGAGCACCTTCGAGAGAGTGAGCCGACATATCATCTTGAGATTTTACGAAGTCACTGTAGGCGCCTTGTAGTCGAGGGGAACGTCTCCTCCCACTGAACGTGCATCGCCGAAAATACTAAAATTAATCCAAGATAAATGCGAGCACCAGGACTTTAACCCTGGTGGGCTGGGGATACCACTGTCCTCCTAACCATCCAACCACAGATTGGTCTGCACCACAAAATGTATATGGTGACCATAATGAGCTTATTCTGAAGTCCAATGACCATATCTTGTTGTCACTTCAGATACGATGGACGTAAGTGTCATCAACAAAATACGGAGCACGCTTCAACTACAATGAACGTCAGTGTCATCAACAAAATACGGAGACGTACGGTGAGCTTGAGACCGTATGATCACCACAAGAATGTATATGGTGATCGTAATGAGCATATTCTGAAGTCCAATGACTGTATAGTGCTTTCGCTTGAAATGCAGTGGCCGTAACGCGTGAATGTGTCAAGGACATACTTTTAGAGGGCCGAGAGATAGTTTGTGTGCGTACGTGAAAGTGGTGTAGAGAGAGGGGTGTGCGGTGGAGACAAAGAGAGATATGCCCTTCGTTTCTCTTTCCCGTGACTAATTTTTTAGGAGAAAATATAAATCACAATACGAAACAAATATCATTGGATGCACCATGCAATTAACTTTCATGTATACTTTGTACTATTGTATATGCTTATTTTCTTAGTGGCCAATGGTGTGTGGGTGTGGTGGGCACATCATTTCTAGTTGTGGTGGGTCGACATGAGGACTCATAGGTCGGTTCTGTCCTGCGCCATATAGGTCAGACCGAGACGCGTTATACGAAGACCCATGGAGGACTCGGTGTACAAGATGAAGCTACCAGAGTCGTGGACGACTCTATCCCCATCGATGAAGTCCCAACTATGATTTGTAACCCTAGGCCCCGGGTATGTTATATAAGTCCGGGGGCTAGTTCATCGATAGTATATACACACAGACACAATGGCTGGTATTCACGTGTACTTTGTACACACCCCAGTCACAAATATACAGTACCAGGAGTAGGTTTTTTCCTCAATTGCAAGGGCCTGGACTTGGGTAAATTTTTTCCTCTTATTACCATCAAGCCTAACCGTCAGGGATATGCTACCGAATGATTTGATGGAATCATATCCGCCAACTAGTAAGAGAGAGGTGGGTGGGGGGAATGTGTGCGAGAGAGGCCTAAAGATAGTGTGCATGTGGGAGACACGTAGGCAGATATATGTGCATATAGCGGGCCAGCATAGACCATGCATGTGTATATATGCATGTGAGAGAAATAGTGTTTTCCAACTGAGATTAGTGAAAAGAGTCATAGATAGTATTAAGAGAGAGAGAGAGAGGGAGATATATAGAGAGTGTGTGCGTGAGACACGGGAAAGAGTGAGCATGTGTGAGAGAGAAATGCCGATGTATATAAAGTGTGTGCACTTATGCGTCAGATAGAGAGATATATAGCGCATGTGTGAGGAGGGGCCGAAGCATAATGCATATACGCGTAAAAGGCAGTTCTACGCATTAAATTAAAATATAAATTGCATTAATTTTTTTGGATGGGATCATGAATTTTGCAATTTGCGTATGAACGAACATTGGTCTATCAAACACCCATACTCTATTGAATTCGAGCATGTGTGTGGGTTTATTTCACATTATTGATCCATAGAGTGAGAGTGGTTTGAAATCTAGACAATGCATGGCTTTTGCAATTCATATATAAACATGAGTGCACTTCGTGTTGTCAATGTCAAGCACTTTATACATTTTTCACATACATGGATACATTCCAAATTGCTAGCTACAAAATAGAATACATGTTGAATTCAACATAAAAGTGGTTTCAAATATTCGAATTCATGGAAGTGCATTCAACTATTTGAATTCGATATAATGGCATTTGTAAATCAGATCTAAAAGGGGGCATCAATCTTTGTTGTACGTTTGAACATGCTATATATTCATACGCATGTCTAACTACTCCCTCCTTCCATCTCTATAGGGCCTAATGTGTTTTTTAAGACCGCCTTTGACTATTGACAAGATTAATAGTACATGACATGCACAATGTGAAAACTATATCACTGAAAGCTCCTTTCACACACGAATTTAACGGTGTGCTTTGTGTAAGTTGCATGTCATATATTATTTCTCTAGTATTTGGTCAAAGTTAGCCTCGAAAAACGCATTAGGCCCTATATAGATGGAAGGAGGGAGTATTTTTATTGCAACCAAGGAGATTATATCTGGAACCATGCATGAATTGAGCTAAGCTGGATTTTTTTAATATATACTCATGTACAATGTAGATTCAAATATACCCCCTCCATTCCAAAATAATTGTAGTTTTAGGATTTTGAAGAGTCAAGATTTTTGAAGTTTGACAAATCCTGAAAGTTCAATTCAAGAGAACTGTAAATGTTAATGCTTCTGCTCCCAAATATTGAACGAAGCGCCAAATAAGCCTCTGGTCGCCCGAAACCACGCGAGACCAATGTTTGGTGGTAGGAAATTACTGTCCTAACTCTGACCCGTGTAGACTATCCGCCCGATGTCCAAAGGTCTAAACCGGGGTAGGTTTGTAACTTCACCAAGACGCCAGTCAACCTCTCTGAGAAGCATTCATACACCGTGGGCGCCTAACACCCATGCGCTCGGCTGAAATTTATCCCGCCCACTATTTGGGGCACCTGAGATTACCGTCCTACCCCCGACCCGCAGTATGTCCGAAATTTTAGATTGGGGCAAAGTTCGTAACTTTCCCCAAATTTCAAACAAGCATGTCCCAAACCGAAACATTGTTCCCCCTTAGCTCCCCCTCCCTCCATTTACCCATTCATACTCCATGGGCACCAAAACGCCCTCTCCACCAGCCATAAAACCCCAGCCTCCTCCGTCCTCCGCTCCATCGCGCCCAATCCACCGCCGCCCTCGTCCATCACGCCGGAGCCGGTACCCTGACATCATCGTCCAACGCAACCGCAACCGCAACGCCCTCAAGGACTTAGTAGTTGAAGCCGAGGCAGAGCTGCCTCCACGACTCCGACGCCGATATGCGCCATACCAGAACCACTTCAACCACGCCGTCTTGCGCCTCACCGCTGCCGCTCCAACATCGCCACTGTCCACCACACCGGAGCTGTTCCCGCTACGCCGTCATTCACCGCCTTAGATTTGCTTCCCCGCCGCTGATAGACGACCACCGCACCACACTCAACAACTTGGCCATGGGTTCGTCCAAGGCTCCACCGTCCTCCACAACATCTTGTTTCCAGTGAACCACAAGAAGATCGCCGGAAAAACAGAAGGAGGACATAGCACTGCCAACAGAAAGAGGTACTCCTCTTCCCTTATTCATGCAAATCTTACATCTCTACTCACACCGTATTCATCGCACGAAAGAAACTAGTTGAGCACTTCTTACTGCACCTTCTTTGTGATACTAAATGCACAAGGTTTTCCCCCATTTACTATTTCACCTTAGCTAGAGGTCAATCGCCCACCTGGATTTCAATTCAGGGTTAGTTGATTCACAATTAAAAGAAGCAACACCCACTTAGGCGCGCGGAGCACCTAGTCCGTCTGTTCACCGGGAAAGCGGCGCATCGGTATCTATCGTAGGGGTGTGGGGCGCAGGAGCTGCTTTCGCTCGATCTGGAGGTCAGCGAGGCTTAAAGGGATGACCGGGGGCAGTGCCCAGCATGGCAATGTGGTGAGGTCAAGGGGAGGACGGAGGCAGGGGAATGGGCCGGTGGTCACTGGCGTTTCGAGGAAGATCATCAACACTGACTGGCTAGAGGTGGATGAAGGCGATCTTCCTGTTCTTTGTACATCAGACGGTGCAGAAATAATGGACTGACCTATTTGTTTTTAGTTGACTGCTATTTTCATAGGACCACAACTTGTGGTGTGCTGGAAGAGTATGTGCATTTTCGAGCCATCCCTATGCTCATATCTCAAAATCCTAGAATCTAATTTCGTGTGCCATGCATATTGTAGAGCTATCATATGTCTCCCATCATTTATTTCTCACCCATCCGCTATCTGCTACTTTTACAGTGTACTACTTATGCACACACTTCACCCATACTCACACTATTGTTTTTTATGCATGGGTATTTCAGACTCGGATGCACTGTTGATAAATTCACAAAAGAAAAGATAGAAGTCGCTCCAGTCTAATTCGAGGATAAGCACTAAGCGTTTCAGCGCTCTAAAGGGTGTAGTGTCAGTAGATGGAGACAGTAAACATAGCTCTGCAGTTGATGATCTCAATTGCCACACACAACCATCCCAGGTGCTTGCTTTAACTTCACGCTGTCAAATGTGGTTGCATGTTGCATATGGTATCTAGCTTGTATTGCTTCCAATTTGGTTAAATTGCATCTGCTTACTTTACACATTATACCTTTGATAATGACACACCTTCCTATTTTTGATACATACTACATCTGTCTATTAACCATGTTCTTACATCAAACTAATGCTCTTGTGTATCCCTCTTCAATCACTTATGATGAGACAGTCACACCAGTGGGTTACTGTGAGACACGCTACTCTTTTAAAGAGTGCAATGTCATCCTCCCCACATGATTCTCAAGAAACAGCAAGGCTAAATGAAGATAGTCGATGTAGCTCTATAGTTGATGACCGCAATTCCCCTACACCACCATCGCAGGTGCTTGCTCTTACTTGGCAATGTGATATGTGTTTGTGTGTTGCATATGGTGTCTACCTTGTAATGCTTCTAATTAGGGTAAATTGCATATGCTTAATTAACACATTTTTTGACTATGAACAGTAGGGTAAACACCCCACAACAATTTTTTTATTAAAATAAATAAGGAAGGTCCACAAGCGAAAAGAAGAGAAACTAAAGAAACTAAGCCAGAGGCTTGAGCAAAGCCCCTCGGGGGAAACAAAAAGAAAATCTAGAAAAGAGACTAAAAAAAGATAAGAGAAAACAAGAAAAAGAGAACTAAGATAAGAGCAGCTAGCACTAACACTACCCTAACCTACTAACCACAATAAAAGCGTTTACTACTGTGATTCCAGCCAGTAATTGAACTGAGCTTCATATTTAGGTCTGATCCTGTGAGTGAGCAGCTTCAATTCTTGCAAATAGATATGCTTCCATCCTTGGAATGACGGTTGGATATGCTCAAAGATTTTATTATTCCTAGAAATCCAGATTGCCCAGGAGCCTATAATGATAATTTGCATGAAGAAAGGAAGTCTCAGCTTGTCTTTAATGTCTTCGAATGCCTCAAATACTAATAAATTTGGAGTCCTAGTGGGACATATGAAGTCCCAGCATATCATGGCAAAGGAGCAGCCCCAAAATAGGTGATGTAAGGTTTCTTCTTGTTGAAAATCCCTGACTGCACAATTGTATTCTTGTAAAACAAAGGTTTTCCTTCTCAGTAGATTTCTTGTGTTGATCCTTTCATGTAACAACATCCAAAAGAACATTTTGTGCTTCGGTTGGCATGAAGATTTCCAAATCCAATTAAAGTGAGAAGGGACCTGTTTGAATCCAATCATAACCTTATATGCCTTAGCCGATGAAAAATGAGCATTGCCCCATATGTAGCTCCATGTGTGTGTCATGTTCTGGTATTGAGACTGTCTGAGGGTCAAACAAATATCCTCTATCTGCAGGAATTGCTCATGTGCTTCAGTTGACAGTGGCAGGTGAAAAAGATCTCCCAAGTACTCTGTAGTGACCACTTGTTGGACAGTCAACCTAGGGTTGAGCACAAAGGAATATAGGTGTGGGAACTTTTGTTGTAAGATACTTCACTCCATAGATCACTCCAAAAATAAGCACTTCTACCATCTCCCAAATTACACATAGCCAATGCTTTGTATTGTTCAACTAACTATAAATTAGCTTTCCACCAAAAAGAGTCCACAAGCTCCTCCCCTGGTAATTGGTTCTCAGAATAGTGTGCTTCCCTTACCAATTTAACCCAACGGATTTCATGTCCGTTGTAAAATTTGTGTAGATTTTTCATTAGTAGTGCCCTGTTCTGGGTGAAGATGTTCATAACTCCTAAACACCTTGATTCTTTGGCCTACAAACTATGGTCCAAGCTACTAATGCAGGTCTATGATCCTCCATATTTGAACCTCTCCAAAGACAGTGTCTCAAATACTTAATTACCTGTTGTTTGATAGTAACAGGAACATCCAGACAGCTCATAAAGAAGATTGTAAGGGAAGCCAGAACTGATTTAACCATTAGTAGTCTTCCTGCAAATGTCATAAAGGTAGCAATTCCCCCCAGTCTTCTTGCAATTCTATTAACCATTGGAATACATTGTTCAACTATGGGTTTGTAAAGCCCTAAAGGTAACCCAAGGTATGTAAATGGGAATTGACCCATTTCACAGTTAAGAGTCCCAGCATACATCTGGGCCCTCTCCCCCTGAATGTTGATGGGAACCATGATAGACTTTTGATAATTCACTCTGAGAGTAGTGGCAGAGGCAAAGGTGTTTAAGAGGGCTTTTAAACATATCAGTTGTCTTGAGTCAGCTTGCATTATCACCAGTGTATCATCAGCATATTGTACTATAGGAAAATCAGGGCATGAATTAACTTGCAGTGGTGCATTTAGTAACCCCAACCTCATAGCTTTGTTTATCACAAACTGAAGGAGATCTGCAGCTAGCACAAACAGGAGAGGGGAAAGGGGATCACCTTGCCTAACCCCTCTTCTACAGTAGAATTTTTTCCCTGGCACTCCATTGAGAAGAACAGTAGATGTAGCCGAACTAAAAAGGATTTGTATCCATGATATCCATCTCTCACCAAATCCTTTGGCTCTGAGGATCTCTATAATTGCTTGGTGCTCTATGGTATCAAAAGCCTTTTCAAAATCTAGTTTCAAAACTTGTATTTCCTCCTTTGATTTGAGACACTGGTGATGATATTCATAGGACCATCCTAAACAATCATGAATAACCCTGTCCTTAAGAAAACCATACTGATTAATGTGAATCAGTTGTAGGATCACCTTTTGCAATCTGTTTTCTAGTAGCTTGGTAATAATCTCGAGTACACCATTTAGGAGAGAAATTGGTCTGAAATCATTAGGAGTGAGGGGCATCCTTTTTAGGAATTAAGTTAACACATTATACCTGTGAATATGACATGCCTTCCTATTTTTGGTACATACTACATCTTTCTATTAACCATGTTCTTACATCAAACTACTTTTCTTGTGTATCCCTCATCAATCACTTCTGACGAGACACCTTCAAATTAACACTGTGATATTGGTTGCATCTTGCATATCATTTCAAGCATGTAGTGCCTCTAATTTGTTGAAATGCCACTTATGATGAGACACTTCTACCTTGGTAGAGTGATTTTGGTTGGATCTTTCATATGGTGTCTAGCTTGAATTGCTTCCAATTTGTTGAAATGCCTTCTGCTTAGCATTTTTCGTACATATTCCATCCTCCTACAATGTGGTTGCCTTACATAAAAGTTGTGTTCATCAGTATCATTCATCAACGAATTTGAAGAGAGAATTTCATTCCTTTTTCTTGTGTGTTTGACTTGACAAGGCGAAATCCAAAAGGATGAACGCACAGGATGATGGTGGTCCTCCGGAGCAACCAAAACAGATGATCTATGTAGATTCTCCTGCCACTCCTACTGCAGTGGAAGTTCCAAATCTCATCTCCCCTACTCCACAACCCCAGGTGCTTGCTCTAACATGGCAGTGTGATATCTAGTTGCATGTTGCATATGGTGCCTAGCTTGTATTGCTTTTAATTTGTTAAATTGCATCTCCTTAGATTACACATTATACATGTGAATATGACACGCCTTCCTATTTTTGGTACATACATACTACATCTGCCTATCACACCATATTCTTACAACAAGCTATTGTTCTTGTGTATCCTGCATCTATGACTTATGATGAGACAGACACGCTCGTGGGTTAGTATGAGACGCGCTACTCTTATAAAGAGTGCAGTTTCATCCTCCCCACATGATTCTCAAGAAACAGCAAGTCTAAATGAAGATATTCAATGTAGCTCTGTACTTGAAGACAACATTTCCCCTACACCACCATCGCAGGTGCTTGCTCTAACTTCGCAGTGTGATATGTGGTTGCATGTTGCATATGGTGTCTAGCTTGTAATGCTTCTAATTAGGGTAAATTGCATCTGCTTAGTTTACATATTATACCTATGAATATGACATGCCTTCCTATTTTTGTTACATACTACATCTATCTGTTAACCATGTTCTTACATGAAACTACCGCTCTTATGTATCCTGCATCAATCACTTACGATGAGACACCTTTATTCGTTGCATATTGCATATGATTTCTAGCCTGTTGCCATGTATTGCTTCTAATCTATTCAAATACATTTATGAGGCCACCCTTTTAATTTGGCAGAGTGAAATTGGTTTCATCTTTCATATGGTGTCTAGCTTGCATTGCTTCTAATTAGTTCAAACACCTTGTGCTAAGTTTACACTTTACACATCATACATGTCAATATGTCATGCCGTCCTGTTTTTCATACATATTCCATCCTCCTATCATGCGGTTGCCTTACATGAAAGTAGTGTTTGGCAGTATCATTCATCAATGAGTTCTGAAGAACAAATTTTATTCCTTTTTCTTGTGGGTTTGATTTGATAAGGCAAAATCAAAAAAGAGGAAGGAAAAGAGTAAGGAAGGCGATGATGGTGGTCCTCTGCAGCAACGCAAATGGAGAATTTGTACGGGTTCTCCTCATACTGCTAGTGCATTACAAGTTCCAAGTCTCCGCTCCCCTACTCCATCCCAGGTGCTTGCTCTAACTTGGCAGTGTGATATCTGGTTTCATGTTGCATATGGTGTCTATCTTGTATTGCTTCTAATTAGTGTAAAATGCATCTTCTTAGCTTACACATTATACATGTGAATATGACACACCTTCCTATTTTTGGTACATACTATATCTGTCTATCACACCATGTTCTTACATGAAACTACTGTTCTTGTGTATCCTGCATCAGTCACTTATGATGAGACACCTTTAAGTTGGTAGTGTGATATTGGTTGTGTCTTGAATATGATTTCTAGCATGTAGTGCTTCTAATTTGATGAACGCCACCTATGACGTGATAGTTTTAACTTGGCAGAGTCATATTGGTTGCACCTTCCATATGGTGTCTAGCTTGTAGTGCTTCTAATTTGTTGAAGTGCCTTCTGCTTAGTTTCCACATCATAGGTGTGAATATGTCATGCTGTCCAGTTTTTCATACATACTCCATCCTCGTATCATGAGTTTGCCTTTCATCCGAGTAGTGTTCCTCAGTATCATGCATGAATGAGTTCTGAAGCGCAAATTTTATTCCTTTTTCTTGTCGGTTTGACCTCACAATGCAAAATCAATAAAGCGGAAGGAAATTGGTAAGGCATTGGATAATGGTGGTCCTTCGGAGCAACTAAAACGGAGGGTCTCTACAGATTCTACTCCACCATCCTGCCAACAAGATTCGCAAGACAACGCAAGGCTAGACAGTCAACATAGCTGTGTAGATGATGAGCACATGTCCCCTACTCCACCATCACAGGTGTTTGCTCTAACTTGGCACTATAATATGTGGTTGCATGTTGTGTATGATGTCTAGCTTGTATTGCTTCTAACTTTGTTGTATCGCATCTACTTACTTTACTCATCATACCTATGAATATGACACGTGTTCTTGTTTCTAGAACATACTATATCTGATCACACCATGTTCTTACATCAGACTACTATTCTTGCATATCCTGCATCAGTCACTTATGATGAGGCTGAAGGAAATATCCCCTAGAGGAAATAATAAAGTTATTATTTATTTCCTTATATCATGATAAATGTTTATTATTCATGCTAGAATTGTATTAACCGGAAACATAATACATGTGTGAATACATAGACAAACAGAGTGTCACTAGTATGCCTCTACTTGACTAGCTCGTTGATCAAAGATGGTTATGTTTCCTAACCGTCGGTAACAAAACCGGTGTATCTCGGGTAGGGGGTCCTGAACTGTGCGTCTAAGGCGGATGGTAACAAGAGGTAGGGGACATGATGTTTACCCAGGTTCGGGCCCTCTCGATGGAGGTAATACCCTACGTCCTGCTTGATTGTTCTTGATGATATGAGTATTACAAGAGTTGATCTACCACGAGATCAAAGAGGCTAAACCCTAGAAGCTCGCCTATGGTATGATTGTATCTTGTCCTACGGACTAAAACCCTCTGGTTTATATAGACACCGGAGGGGGCTAGGGTTACACAAGGTCGGTTACAAAGGAGGAGATATGCATATCCGTATTACCTAGCTTGACTTCCACGCCAAGTAGAGTCCCATCCGGACACGGGACGAAGTCTTCAATCTTGTATCTTCATAGTCCAATAGTCCGACCAAAGGATATAGTCCGGCTGTCCGGAGACCCCCTAATCCAGGACTCCCTCAGTAGCCCCTGAACCAGGCTTCAATGATGATGAGTCCAGCGCGCACTGTTGTCTTCGGCATTGCAAGGCGGGTTCCTCCTCCGAATACACCATGGAAGAGTTTGAATACAAGAATAGTGTCTGACCCTGCAAAACAAGTTCCACATACCACCATAGAGAGAATAATATTTCCACAAATCTAATCTGCTGACACGTTTTGACAGCATGACATCACACCACGGCCCGGTCATTATTAGAACCATTTTTCTTAACCAGCTCCGCACATAACGCGAGGCAGTTTTCTTGATACGTCTTGTCAAAGCAGAGATCGTGTTCCCCTTATCACGGGATTCTCATCAGTACGGACGTGGGTAACCCAACCGCACCATCAATTACGGCGCCTAGGAAATAAGAGGTTTTGCCAGGCAAGTGGGGAGACACATCGCCTCCTCCGCCCTTATAAAGGGACAAAGATTTACTTTTTCCACCCACGCCTTCTTCCTTCTCGCTTACCCATTCCCGCACACTCGAGCTCTAGCGCCCAAGCTCGCGTTCTTCTTCTCAAACCACTCCAATCATGTCCGGAGCAGGAGGCAAGTGGATGGTCTCCTCCATCACGGAGGAGAACATCAAAAAGTAATGGGAAGCCGGATACTTGGCCGCGGATATCGCGCACCGGCTACCAAATGCGGGGCAGATAGTCCCCACGCCCGAACCCCATGAGAGGGTAGTTTTTCTTACCCATTTTGTCCGCGGACTGGGATTTCCTCTCCACCCGTTTGTCCGCGGGCTCATGTTCTACTACGGGCTGGATTTTCATGATTTGGCCCCCAATTTCATCCTCAACACCTCGGCGTTTATCGTCGTGTGCGAGACCTTCCTCCGCATCAGGCCCCACTTCGGCCTATGGCTGAAAACCTTCCATGTCAAACCGAAGGTGGTGGGTGGCCAGCAAGCCATGGTGGGCCAAGATGCCTAATGTCACCTGGCTCGAGGGCACCTACGTGGATACCATAAAGGGGTGGCAATCGGGGTGGTTCTACATCACCGAGCCGCGCAATTCCAGCTGGGTGGCGGCCCCCAAATTTCGATCCGGAATCCCCACGCGGCTCACCTCCTGGAAAAAGAAGGGCCTGTCCTGGGGTTCTTTGATAGAGCTGACTGGACTCCAGACCCGCATCCAGAACATGACGAACAAGAAAATCAAGCCCGTCAACATGGTCCAGGTTATGCTCTTCCGCCGGATCCTTCCGTGTCAACGACGGGCATTTGTTTTGTGGGAGTTCGACTCGGCCAAGCACTAGACGATGTGAGAGCTCTACGACGCGACGCACGAGGACGTTTGGAGGGTGCTGTTCAAGGACGCCGAGATGCCTCCCTCCCTCACCAAGGACCGCGGACTCAGCGCAAAGCGCCGCGCCCATCCGGTAGGATTTTATATCTCTCAGGGTATTTATTTGCCCCAGTTTAGTTATGTGCTGGATCTAAGCTTTCATGTCATTAACAGGACTGGATAGAGACAGCGGAGCAGCTTGATTGCCCAGCCCCCCTGCCCGAAGATCCTGCAGACGCTCTTCTAACGAAGATGCTGACTCCGGCACCTTACGAGGTGCCCGAAAAGAAGGCCAAGAAGAAGGCCACGGGGACCCGAAAGGGTCTCCGACACAAGGTTATATCGGACTCATCGTCCGATGACTCCGACGCGCACTCCTCCCATGGAAATGAGGAGGAGGAGAAAAGTTCTCCCCCCCAGCCAGGGGAGACAAGAAAAGGAAGGCCGACCCATCCGGGGAGGCCGAAGGGTCCAAGAAGGGAAAGACCCTCCCTCCGGACTGTGCCACGACGGCAGCCGACAGCGGCGACGAGTGGCTACCCAGGGACAAGCCCTTGGCGAAGTCGTAAGTGTCCGGACAACATAGTACTTCATGGTATGTTTTATTGTATTGACTTTCCTCATGCCGAACATGATTATGCAGTCCGTCCCGAGCTCATCTCGATGTACCCTCATCGAGCGGCTCTTTGGACTCGTCGAATATGAACATCAGTTCTCCTCCGACCGCTTCCACCCCTCGCCCTACGGACAACGCCGAGGTGTTGTCTCAAAAGGCACCGAGCCAAGGGGAGGTGATCCTAGGGGCGCCTCACGGCGACCTCCCGGACCCTGGGTACCAAGGGAGCGAGGCTCCTACAGGCTTCGAGTTCGGGCCCCAGCCGGACACTGCGCCGGAACCTCCGATGGTTCTGAACTCTGGCAGGTGGTCCCCCATTAAGGGGGGCCAACCATCTGTGCCCGTGTCCTCTGTCCAACCAGAGGCACCGGACACCCTGCTGGAAGCGCTTCGCAGCGCTTCCACCGAAGAAGAGCACCGCACTATCATGAGTGTGGTGGTTGAGAAGATTCAGTCCGCCAAAAATGGACTGAACGAAGCTTGCGCCAGCCTCCTAACAGGCTTTGAGGTAAGCATTCAAAATATAAGAAAATATTACCGCATAGATAGTAGCCCCTGATGCTCTATTCGGCGTTCGCGAAGAAAAGCCGAATAGAGTATCAAATGATAACTCAGGAGTCTAATTAGAGTATGTCTATGTGTATGTGCAGGCTTCACTGCTGGCCGCTGCCGCACGTACTGCTGAGGTCTCTGCGCTGAAGCAGGACCTGAAGCAGTCCGAGGACGAGCTTGACCTTACCAAGAGGCAGCTCGAAGAGAGCAAAGGTAAGATATACCCCTGTCTATATAGTTAAAAAGAAGTTAAGGTGTAAAGTAATAGGATCATCATGAATTTGTCAGGGGCCACGACCGAGGTGGAGACCCTGAGGAAGGCATTGCCCGAGGCCAAAGACAAAGTGGCCAAAGAACGCATTGAACGGGAGAAGCAAGAAACCCGAGTAGGCGAGGTGCAGCAAGAGCTCGAGGCTCTTGCCAAAAAGCACGAGTCCTTGGAGCTTGACTCTAAGACGTGAGAGTCCGAGCTCGTGCAGGCGCTTGAAAGCGTCCGGAGCGCCAAGGCCGAAGTCGACAAGGCCCTCCAGAAGATTGACGCGGTGAAGAAGATAGCAGAGGGTAAGGCATTCTTTATGCAAAGCAAGCACGTGAAGGAGACTTTCCTTTTTCTTACCCGAGTTCGGAGCTCTCCAGGAGCGTTTGCAGATCTTCCCCGTAGTGTACTGGATGCCGCGGAGTTTTACCAGGCTGAGGAGGGGAGCTCAACGGAGAAGTTGTTCTGGTCTCAGTATACTAGGACCGAACACCCCGTGCCCTTGAGCGACAAACTGAAGCAGTTGGTCGAACTTCACAAGGCGGCTGAACATGCCATGAGGGGCCTTATAGTCCGGATGTGGCCTGGCGAGCCCCTGTCCGGCAGCTAGTTCGGTTTGGTGAGGCGGCTTGTGGAAGCCTGCCCACGGCTTGAAGTCATCAAGCGGTCTGTCTGCATCGAAGGTGCACGCAGGGCTTTTGCCCGGGTGAAGGTGCAGTGGGCGAAGCTGGACGCCGTGAAGCTGGTGAAGGAGGGGCCGCCAGAGAGCAAGGAGCATCGCTGCCCCAGAATTACTATGAGGGCGTCTTGAAGGGTTCCCACTTAGTGGCAGATGAGTGTGCCAAGGATGTAATTTTTGAATAAGCATGCCCATGTGATCCTGTAATATGAAACGAGTTCTTTTGCGCCATGTGATGCTTTCTTAATTTAAAATATTACCTTCTATGCGGCCGTTTATAAAATCTGAGAGTTGGCCATTCGTCGGCTTCTACCCCCATGTAACTAGTACTGGGGTGTTCGGGGTAAATCTGAACACTCCTTACCCCAATTTTGGGTCCTTCAAGGGAGGTGTTCAGCGCAACGAACCAGGCAATCGGACTATAATGCTTTATCACTCTCACTTAGCCATAGAAGTCTATGATTTTAAATTTTTGGCGAAGCCCCTGGTATTTGGAGGGCCGAATTTGGGGCTCTATACACGCCTAAGCCGGACAAGGCCGACTCCTTGCCCGAAGCAGAAAAATTCTTTAAGGACTTGAGACCTCTCGAACAGCGACCAGTCTCTCGCCTTATCATGACAGTCAGTTTTTGGCTTTCTCTACTGAGGTGCTCGTCCGGAAGAACCGGGACACAATCGCAGTAGTTCTCCCACCGCTACCTTAGCCGATATAGCGGAACGTAAGGTACCAAATCATGGGAGCCGGGAAACCCAACATTTGACCAAAGACATGATTCGGAGCTGATGCATATAATGCTATAAGTTCAGGATGCCACACTGTCAAAAGTGTTCAGACTTCTTGCGCCGTATTATGGGGTAAACGAGAGCCCCTGGCGTACTGACTGTACCCGAACGTGCGGGTGTGGATTGTCGTAAATCGACATATAAGAGAAAGAGAAACTTAAATAATTCAATGACAGATTAATGATATGCATTGTTATTTGAATAATACGTCGAAGCGTACTGGTACAAGTAGTGCAATAAGCATAAAGTAGGACAATTCGAAATGTCCTATCCCAGGGCAAGCTATGCATAACTAGTGAAAAGCGGGTATATCAAGTATTACTAGAGACCACCTGGCGGTTCCCGTGTTCATCTTAGCTTCTTGCCGCCTTGGTCGTTGCTTCTGGAATGTGTCCAGCAATCATACTGCCGGAAAGGGCTTCCAAAGAGTTAGGCCCTGAAAGAGAAAAGGATTTTCAAAGGTATATAGCCCCTAGTGTGGTTAAGCCACAATGCGGGGCATGTCCTGATTGTGCCCCCTCCGGTGTCCATGGTATTTTCAATGCGTAGTTATGTACGCGCGGCATGGATTTCGTCGCTTCACCGTGACTGGGACGGGGGCGGATTGCTAGGCGAGCTTTGATCGTGCCAGGCGATCATGTTGCAGCTTGTTCTGGACTCACTTGAAGGTGTCCGGGGGCTGTGACGCCAAATGAGTGGTCTACCTCAACAGGCTGCTTTGTGCCTCTGCTGCAAGGGCCGCAGTGTGCTCTTCTGTATGGAGCGAGCATTCTGTGTTTCCATTTACTGTTATGACCCTACGAGGTCCTGGCATCTTGAGCTTGAGGTATGCCTAATGCGGCACTGCATTGAATTTTGCAAATGTTGTCCGTCCGAGCAGTGCATGATAGCCACTGCGAAACGGGACGATGTCGAAGATTAAGTCTTCGCTTCGGAAGTTATTCGGTGATCCGAAGACCACTTCCAGTGTGATTGAGCCTGTGCAATGGGCCTCTCCACCTGGTATGACGCCTTTAAAGGTGGTTTTGCTGGGTTTGATCCTCGAGGGATCGATACCCATTTTTCGCACTGTATCCTGATAAAGCAGGTTCAGGCTGCTGCCGCCGTCCATAAGGACTCGAGGGAGGTGAAATCCGTCAATGATGGGGTCTAGGACCAGTGCGGCGGATCCACCATGACGGATGCTAGTGGGGTGGTCCCTGCAAGCGAAGGTGATCGGGCAAGCTGACCATAGGTTGAACTTTGGGGCGACGGGCTCCATCGCATAGACGTCCCTTAGTGCACGCTTCCGCTCCCTCTTGGGAATGTGGGTTGCGTATATCATGTTCACCATCTTCACTTGACGGGGAACCCCTTCTGTCCTCCTGTGTTCGGTGGGCGGGGCTCCTCCTCGTCATCGTTATGCAGCCCCTTGTCCTTGTTCTCTGCATTTAACTTACCGGCCTGCTTGAACACCCAGCATTCTCTGTTGGTGTGATTGGCTGGCTTGTCGGGGGTGCCGTGGATTTGACACGAGCGATCCAGTATGCGGTCCAGACTGGACGGAGCCGGAGTATTTTTTTTAAATGGCTTTTTCTGCTGACCGGATCTAGAGCCTCTGAATCCGGCATTAACTGCCGTATCTTCGGTGTTATCGCCGTTATTGCGGCGCTTTGGTCTATTACGACGCTGCCTACCGTTAACATCTTTGGTATCCGAGGTATCTGGATTCCTTGATGTGTTGTTGCTGCGAGCCAGCCAGCTGTCCTCGCCCGCGCAAAAGCGGGCCATGAGTGTCGTGAGGGCTGCCATAGATTTCGGCTTCTCCTGGCCGAGGTGGCGGGCGAGCCACTCGTCGCAGATGTTATGCTTGAATGCCGCTAGGGCCTCTGCATCCGGACAGTCTACAATTTGATTTTTCTTAGTCAGGAACCGTGTCCAGAATTGTCTGGCAGATTCCCCTGGATGTTGGGTTATGTGGCTCAAGTCATCAGCATCCGGTGGCTGTACATAAGTGCCCTGGAAGTTGTTAAGAAATGCATCTTCCAGATCCTCCCAACTGCCAACGGAATCTGCTGGCAAGCTATTCAGCCAATGCCGAGCTGGTCCTTTGAGTTTTAGTGGGAGGTACTTGATGGCATGTAGATCATCACCACGAGCCATGTGGATGTGAAGGAGGAAATCCTCAATCCATACAGTGGGATCTGTTGTACCATCGTATGATTCGATATTTATGGGTTTGAAACCCTCCGGGAATTCATGATTCATAACTTCATTAGTGAAGCATAGGGGGTGTGCGGCACCTCTGTGCCGGGCTATAACCCGACGTAGTTCGTATGAGTCTTGTCTGCTGTATTCGGCCCGGCCGGATTTGCTCTTGGTGTATCCGACGCGACGATCATCGTCCCGTGTGAGCGCACATGCCCGTGTCCCGTATATTGACCTTGCGATTTTTGCCTTACTGTCCAAGATGTCTCGCAGGTCCTCTGTGTTGCCCCGGGCCTTAGTATTTTTGACTGAGTGGCGACGGGGTGCAGTCTGAACTTTAGGCTGAAACGCCTCTCTGGCTCGGCCACGTAGTGGCCGGTCAGCCGCATCGTACACTGGTGAATGAGGTTTCAATGCTTCCTCCTCGAGGTGAGGTAGCAACCTGCGTTTTGGGTAACTCTTGGACGGGCGCTCGAGTTCATGCTCCTTGGCCGCAAGGACTTTGGTCCACCTGTCTGCTAGCAAGTCTTGATCAGCTTGAAGCTGTTGTTGTTTCTTCTTTAGGCTATTTTTCGTGGCCATAAGCCGGTGCTTGAAGCGCTCTTGCTCGACGGGGTCCTCAGGCACGATGAACTCGTCGTTGCCGAGGCTCGCCTCGTCTTCAGAGAGAGGCATGTAATTGTCCTCCTCCGGTTCTCCATCTGCTTCCTGCTCTGGAGGGCTAGCTTGTTCGTCCTCTAGCTCTACATCGTGCTGGAGGGGATTGTTGTTGTCTTCGGCGCTATCCGGAGTGTTATTATCTCCTGTGCCGGTATCACTGCTCTTGCTGTGGCGGGACTTAGAGCGGCGCCACTGACGACGGCGCTTGGGTTGCTTCTTGGAGGGGTCATCCTCCGCTGTCTCATCGCCATTGGCTTCTTTGGGGGGTGTCCACCATGTATATATCATATGATGAGGTGGCGGTCCAGTGCCCCGAGGGCGGTGGATCCTGTTCGTCTCCGGCTTCGTCGTCCATACCGTCGAAGTCTTCGGGGAGTCGAAGTCGAGCATGTCAGTTAAGTCGTCAACCGTGGCTACTAAGTGGGTGGTGGGTGGGCAGCGAATTTCTTTGCCGTCTGCATCCCATTCTAGCCAGACATATTTCGTCTAAGCTTCTCCTGACAGGGAGAGAGACCTTAATGAATTTAGCACATATCCAAAAGGTGAGTGCTGAAAGATATCTGTGGAGGTGAACTCCATGATCGGCGCCCAGTCAGACTCGACGGGCACGGATGTGAGCGGCTCGGAGTCCGGGCCAGAGATGAATCCAGTGGTTCGGCGACACGGCTCTTGTAAGGGGTGAAGTCAGTATCCGGCTCTATCACCACTGAGAGTGCGGCCTCCATGGCGGGGTCCATCCCTCCGCTCTCGGATGGCGCGACTTGCTCCGGATTGATGGACGGAGTAGTTGCGGATGCGATCTCCCGGACATTGTCCAACAGCAGAGTTACGTCATGCTCATCATGATTGTGCGGCGCGTCCGACATGGGCTTGAATCCGTCGAAGATCAAGTCTCCACGGATGTCGGCTGTGTAGTTCAAGTTTCCAAATCTGACCTGATGGCCAGGGGCGTAGCTCTCGATCTGCTCCAGATGGCCAAGCGAATTGCCCCGCAGTGCAACGCCGCCGAATATGAAGATCTATCCTGGGAGGAAAGCCTCACCCTGGACCGCATCGCTAGCGATGATCGAAGGAGCCATCAAGCCTTATGGTGACGACACAGTGGAACTCTCAATGAAAGCACCAATGTCGGTGTCAAAACCGGCGGATCTCGGGTAGGGGGTCCTGAACTGTGCAACTAAGGCGGATGGTAACAGGAGGCAGGGGACACGATGTTTACCCAGGTTCGGGCCCTCTCGATGGAGGTAATACCCTACACCCTGCTTGATTGTTCTTGATGATATGAGTATTACAAGAGTTGATCTACCACGAGATCAAAGAGGCTAAACCCTAGAAGCTAGCCTATGGTATGATTGTATCTTGTCCTACGGATAAAAACCCTCCGGTTTATATAGACACCGGAGGAGGCTAGGGTTACACAAGGTCGGTTACAAAGGAGGAGATATACATATCCGTGTTGCCTAGCTTGTCTTCCACGCCAAGTAGAGTCCCATCCGGACACGGGACGAAGTCTTCAATCTTGTATCTTCATAGTCCAACAGTCCGGCCAAAGGATATAGTCCGGTTGTCTGGAGACCCCCTAATCCAGGACTCCCTCACTAACCATAGACATAAGTTGTCATTTGATTAACGGGATCACATCATTAGGAGAATGATGTGATTGACTTGACCCATTCCGTTAGCTTAGCACTTGATCGTTTAGTTTGTTGCTATTGCTTTCTTCATGACTTATACATGTTCCTATGACTATGAGATTATGCAAGTCCCATTTACCGGAGGAACACTTTGTCTGCTACCAAACGCCACAACATAACTAGGTGATTATAAAGGTGCTCTATAGGTGTCTCCGAAGGTACTTGTTGGGTTGGCGTATTTCGAGATTAGGATTTTTCACTCCAATTGTCGGAGAGGTATCTCTGGGCCCTCTCGGTAATGCACATCACTTAAGCCTTGCAAGCATTGCAACAAATGAGTTAGTTGTGGGATGATGTATTACGGAACGAGTAAAGAGACTTGCCAGTAACGAGATTGAACTAGGTATTGAGATACCGACGATCGAATCTCGGGCAAGTAACATACTGATGACAAAGGGAACAATGTATGTTGTTATGCGGTCTGACCGATAAAGATCTTCATAGAATATGTTGGGAGCCAATATGAGCATCCATGTTCCTCTATTGGTTATTGACCGGAGACGTGTCTCGGTCATGTCTACATAGTTCTCGAACCCGTAGGGTCCGCACGCTTAATGTTTCGATGACAGTTATATTATGAGTTTATATGTTTTGATGTATCGAAGGTTGTTCGGAGTCTCGGATGTGATCACGGACATGACGAGGAGTCTCAAAATGGTCGAGACATGAAGATTGATATATTGGAAGCCTATGTTTGGATATCGGAAGTGTTCCAGGTGAAATCAGGATTTTACCGGAGTGCCAGGAGGTTACCGGAACCCCCCGGGAGCTTAATGGGCCATAGTGGGCCTTTTGGAGAAGAGGAGAGGCGGCCAGGGCAGGGCCGCGCACCCCTCCCCCTAGTCCGAATAGGACAAGGAGAGGGGGCGGCACCCCCTCTTTCCTTCCTCTCTCCCTCCTCTCCTAGTCCAACAAGGAAAAGGGAGGGAGTCCTACTCCCGGTAGGAGTAGGACTCCTCCTGGTGCGCCCCCTCTAGGCCGGCCGCACCTCCCCCTTGCTCCTTTATATACGGGGGCAGGGGCACCCTAGAGACACAACAATTGATTGTTTGATCTTTTAGCCGTGTGCGGTGCCCCCCTCCACCATAGTCCACCTCGATAATATTGTAGCGGTGCTTAGGCGAAGCCCTGCGTCGGTAGAACATCATCATCGTCACCACGCCGTCGTGCTGACGAAACTCTCCCTCAACACTCGGCTAGATCGGAGTTCGAGGGACGTCATCGGGCTGAACATGTGCCGAACTCGGAGGTGCCGTGCGTTCGGTACTTGATCGGTCGAATCGTGAAGACGTGCGACTACATCAACCGCGTTGTGCTAACGCTTCTGCTTTTGGTCTATGAGGGTACGTGGACAACACTCTCCCCTCTCGTTGCTATGCATCACCATGATCTTGCGTGTGCGTAGGAAATTTTTTGAAATTACTACGTTCCCCAACAGTGGCATCTGAGCCAGGTTTTATGCGTAGATGTCATATGCACGAGTAGAACACAAGTGAGTTGTGGGCGATATAAGTCATACTGCTTACCAGCATGTCATACTTTGGTTCGGCGGTATTGTTGGATGAAGCAGCCCGGACCAACATTACGCGTACGCTTATGCGAGACTGGTTCTACCGACGTGCTTTGCACACAGGTGGCTGGCGGGTGTCAGTTTCTCCAACTTTAGTTGAACCGAGTGTGGCTACGCCCGGTCCTTGCGAAGGTTAAAACAGCACCAACTTGACAAACTATCATTGTGGTTTTGATGCGTAGGTAAGAACAGTTCTTGCTAAGCCCGTAGCAGCCACGTAAAATTTACAACAACAAAGTAGAGGACGTCTAACTTGTTTTTGCAGGGCATGTTGTGATGTGATATGGTCAAAACATGATGCTAAATTTTATTGTATGAGATGATCATGTTTTGGAACCGAGTTATCGGCAACTGGTAGGAGCCATATGGTTGTCGTTTTATTGTATGCAATGCAATCACCCTGTAATGCTTTACTTTATCACTAAGTGGAAGCGATAGTCGTAGAAGCATAAGATTGGTGAGACGGCAATGATGCTACGATGGAGATCAAGGTGTCGCGCCGATGATGATGGTGATCATGACGGTGCTTCGGAGATGGAGATCACAAGCACAAGATGATGATGGCCATATCATATCACTTATATTGATTGCATGTGATGTTTATCTTTTATGCATCTTATCTTGCTTTGATTGACGGTAGCATTATAAGATGATCCCTCACTAAATTATCAAAGTATAAGTGTTCTCCCTGAGTATGCACCGTTGCGAAAGTTCTTCATGCTGAGACACCACGTGATGATCGGGTGTGATAGGCTCTATGTTCAAATACAACGGGTGCAAAACAGTTGCACACGTGGAATACTCAGGTTAAACTTGACGAGCCTAGCATATAACAGATATGGCCTCGGAACACTGAGACCGAAAGGTCGAGCGTGAATCATATAGTAGATATGATCAACATAGTGATGTTCACCATTGAAACTACTCCATCTCACGTGACGATCGGACATGGTTTAGTTGATATGGATCACGTGATCACTTAGAGGATTACAGGGATGTCTATCTAAGTGGGAGTTCTTAAGTAATATGATTAATTGAACTTAAATTTATCATGAACTTAGTCCTGGTAGTATTAGCATATCTATGTTGTAGATCAATAGCTCGCGTTTAGCTCGCGTTTAGCTCCCCTGTTTTATTTTTGATATGTTCCTAGAGAAAACTAAGTTGAAAGATGTTAGTAGCAATGATGCGGATTGGATCCGTGATCTGAGGTTTATCCTCATTGCTGCACAGAAGAATTATGTCCTTGATGCACCGCTAGGTGACAAACCTATTGCAGGAGCAGATGCAGATGTTATGAACGTTTGGCTAGCTCAATATGATGACTACTTGATAGTTCAGTGCACCATGCTTAAATGGCTTAGAATCGGGACTTCAAAGACGTTTTGAACGTCATGGACCATATGAGATGTTCCAGGAGTTGAAGTTAATATTTCAAGCAAATACCTGAGTTGAGAGATATGAAGTCTCCAACAAGTTCTATAGCTAAAAGATGGAGGAGAATAGCTCAAGCAGTGCGCATGTGCTCAGATTGCCTGGGTACTACAATCCCTTGAATCAAGTGGGAGTTAATCTTCCAGATAAAATAGTGATTGAAAAAATTCTCTAGTCACCATCACCAAGTTAGTAGAACTTCGTGATGAACTATAATATGCAAGGGATAACAGAAACGATTCCCAAGCTCTTCGTGATGCTGAAACCGACGAAGGTAGAAATCAAGAAAAGCATCAAGTGTTGATGGTAAACAAAACCACTAGTTTCAAGTAAAGGGACAAAGGGAATAAAGGGGAACTTCAAGAAGAATGGCAAGCAAGTTGTTGCTCAAGTGAAAAATCCCAAGTCTGGATCTAAGCCTGAAACTGAGTGCTTCTACTGCAAAGGGACTGGTCACTGGAAGTGGAACTACCCCAAGTAATTGGCGGATAAGAAGGATGGCAAAGTGAACATAGGTATATTTGATATACATGTTATTGATGTGTACTTTACTAGTGTTTATAGCAACCCCTCAGTATTTGGTACTAGTTCAGTTGCTAAGAATAGTAACTCGAAACGGGAGTTGCAGAATGAACAGAGACTAGTTAAGGGTGAAGTGACGATGTGTATTGGAAATGGTTCCAAGATTGATATGATCATCATCGCACACTCCCCATACTTTCGAGATTAGTGTTAAACCTAAAATAAATGTTATTTAGTGTTTGCGTTGAGCTTGAATATGATTGGGTCATATTTATTGCAATACGGTTATTCATGTAAGTTAGAGAATAATTGTGGTTCTGTTTACATGAATAAAACCTTCTATGGTAATACACCCAATGAAAATGGTTTGTTGGATCTCGATCGTGGTGATACACATTTTCATAATATTGAAGCCAAAAGATGCAAAGTTAATAATGATAGTGCAACTTATTTGTGGCACTGTCGTTTAGGTCATATTGGTGTAAAGCGCATGAAGAAAATACATGCTGATGGGCTTTTGGAATCACTTGATTATGAATCAGTTGATGCTTGCGAACCATGCCTCATGGGCAAGATGACTAAGACTCCGTTCTCCGGAACAATGGAGCGAGCAATAGATTTGTTGGAAATCATACATAATGATGTATGTGGTCCGATGAATATTGAGGCTCGTGGCAGGTATCATTATTTTCTGATCTTCACAGATGATTTGAGAAGATATGAGTTTATCTACTTGATGAAACACAAGTCTGAAACATTTGAAAAGTTCAAAGAATTTCAGAGTGAAGTAGAGAATCATCGTAACAAAAGTAAAAGTTTCTACGATATGATCGCAGAAGTAAAATATTTGAGTTACGAGTTTGGCCTTCAGTTAAAACAATGTGAAATAGTTTCACTACTCACGCCACCTGGAACACCACAGTGTAATGGTGTGTCTGAACGTCGTAACCGTACTTCATTAGATATGGTGCGATCTATGATGTCTCTTACCATTTTACCACTATCATTTTGGGGTTATGCATTAGAGATAGCTACATTCACGTTAAATAGGGCACCATCTAAATCCGTTGAGACGACGCCGTATGAACTATGGTTTGGCAAGAAACCTAAGCTGTCATTTCTTAAAGTTTGAGGTTGCAATGCTTATGTGAAAAAGTTTCAACCTGATAAGCTCAAACCCAAATCGGAGAAGTGCGTCTTCATAGGATACCCAAAAGAAAATGTTGGGTACACCTTCTATCACAGATCCAAAGGCAAGATATTCATTGCTGAGAATGGATCCTTTCTAGAGAAGGAGTTTCTCTCGAAAGAAGCGAGTGGGAGGAAAGTAGAACTTGATGAGGTAACTGTACCTGCTCCCTTATTGGAAAGTAGTTCATCACAGAAATTTGTTCTTGTGACTCCTACACCAATTAGTGAGGAAGCTAATGATGATGATCATGTAACTTCAGATCAAGTTACTACCGAACCTCGTAGGTAAACCAGAGTGGTACGGTAATCCTGTTCTGGAAGTCATGTTACTTGACCATGACAAACCTACGAACTATGAGGAAGTGATGATGAGCCCAGATTCCGCGAAATGGCTTGAGGCCATGAAATCTGAGATGAGATCCATTTATAAGAACAAAGTATGGACTTTGATTGACTTGCCCAAGATCGGCCAGCCATTGAGATTAGATGGATCTTCAAGAGGAAGACGAACGCTGATAGTAGTGTTACTATCTACAAAGCTAGAATTGTCGCAAAAGTTTTTTCGATAGGTTCAAGGTGTTGACTATGATGAGAGTTTCTCACTCATATCTATGCTTAAGTCTGTTGAATCATGTTAGCAATTGCCACATTTTATGAAATCTGGCAAATGGATAAACAAAACTACATTCCTTAATGGATTTATTAAAGAAGAGTTGTATATGATGCAACAAGAAAGTTTTGTCAATCCTAAAGGTGCTAAAAAAATATGCAAGCTCCAGCGATCCATCTATGGACTGGTGCAAGCATCTCGGAGTTGGAATATACGCTTTGATAAGTTGATCAAAGCATATAGTTTTATACAGACTTGCAGTGAAGCCTGTATTTACAAGAAAGTGAGTGGGAGCACTACAACATTTCTGATAAGTATACATGAATGACATATTGTTGATCGGAGATAATGTAGAATTATTCTGCAAAGCATAAAGGAGTGTTTGAAAGGAGTTTTTCAAAGAAAGACCTCGGTGAAACTGCTTACATATTGAGCATCAAGATCTATAGAGATAGATCAAGACGCTTGATAAGTTTTTCAATGAGTACATACCTTGACAAGATTTTGAAGTAGTTCAAAATGGAACAGTCAAAGAAAGAGTTCTTGCCTGTGTTACAAGGTGTGAAACTGAGTAAGACTCAAAGCCCAACCATGGCAGAAGATAGAAAGAGAATGAAAGTCATTCCCTATGCCTTGGCCATAGGTTCTATAAAATATGCCATGATGTGTACCAGATCTATTGTATACCCTACACTGATTTTGGCAAGGGAGAACAATAGTGATCTAGGAGTAGATCACTGGACAGCGGTCAAAATTATCCTTAGTGGAATAAGGATATGTTTCTCGATTATGGAGGTGACAAAAAGGTTTGTCGTCAAGGGTTACGTTAATGCAAATTTTGATGCTGATCCAGATGACTCTAAATCTCAATCTGGATACATATTGAAAGTGGGAGAAATTAGCTAGAGTAGCTCTGTGCAAAGCATTGTTGACATAGAAATTTGCATAATACTTACAGATCTGAATGTGGCAGACCCATTGACTAAACTTCTCTCACAAGCAAAACATGATCACACCTTAGTACTCTTTGGGAGTTAATCACATAGCGATGTGAACTAGATTATTGACTCTAGTAAACCCTTTGGGTGTTGGTCACATGTCGATGTGAACTATGGGTGTTAATCACATGGTGATGTAAACTATTGGTATTAAATCACATGGCGATGTGAACTAGATTATTGACTCTAGTGCAAGTGGGAGACTGAAGGAAATATGCCCTAGAGGCAATAATAAAGTTATTATTTATTTCATTATATCATGATAAATATTTATTATTCATGCTAGAATGTTATTAACCGGAAACATAATACATGTGTGAATACATAGACAAACAGAGTGTCACTAGTATGCCTCTACTTGACTAGCTCGTTGATCAAAGATGGTTATGTTTCCTAACCATAGACATGAGTTGTCATTTGATTAACGGGATCACATCATTAGGAGAATGATGTGATTGACTTGACCCATTCCGTTAGCTTAGCACTTGATCGTTTAGTTTGTTGTTATTGCTTTCTTCATGACTTATACATGTTCCTATGACTATGAGATTATGCAACTCCCGTTTACCGGAGGAACACTTTGTGTGCCACTAAACATCACAACGTAACTGGGTGATTATAAAGGTGCTCTACAAGTGTCTCCGAAGGTACTTGTTGGGTTGGCGTATTTCGAGACTAGGATTTGTCACTTCGATTGTCGGAGAGGTATCTCTGGGCCCACTCGGTAATGCACATCACTATAAGCCTTGCAAGCATTGCAACTAATGAGTTAGTTGCGGGATGATGTATTACGGAACGAGTAAAGAGACTTGCCGGTAACGAGATTGAACTAGGTATTGAGATACCGACGATCGAATCTCGGGCAAGTAACATACCGATGACAAACGGAACAATGTATGTTGTTATGCGGTCTGACCGATAAAGATCTTCATAGAATATGTGGGAACCAATATGAGCATCCAGGTTCTGCTATTGGTTATTGACAGGAGATGTGTCTTGGTCCATGTCTACATAGTTCTCGAACCCGTAGGGTCCGCACGCTTAACGTTTCGATGACAGTTATATTATGAGTTTATATGTTTTGATGTACCGAAGGTTGTTCCGAGTCCCGGATTGTTGGAAATATGCCCTAGAGGCAATAATAAATTAGTTATTATTATATTTCCTTGTTCATGATAATCGTTTATTATCCATGCTATAATTGTATTGATAGGAAACTCAGATACATGTGTGGATACATAGACAACACCATGTCCCTAGTAAGCCTCTAGTTGACTAGCTCGTTGATCAATAGATGGTTACGGTTTCCTGACCATGGACATTGGATGTCGTTGATAACGGGATCACATCATTAGGAGAATCATGTGATGGACAAGACCCAATCCTTAGCATAGCACTAGATCGTGTAGTTCATATGCTATAGCTTTTCTAATGTCAAGTATCATTTCCTTAGACCATGAGATTGTGCAACTCCCGGATACCGTAGGAATGCTTTGGGTGTATCAAACGTCACAACGTAACTGGGTGACTATAAAGGTGCATTATAGGTATCTCTGAAAGTGTCTGTTGGGTTGGCACGAATCGAGACTGGGATTTGTCACTCCATGTAAACGGAGAGGTATCTCTGGGCCCACTCGGTAGGACATCATCATATGCGCAATGTGACCAAGGAGTTGATCACGGGATGATGTGTTACGGAATGAGTAAAGAGACTTGCCGGTAACGAGATTGAACAAGGTATTGGATACCGACGATCGAATCTCGGGCAAGTAACATACCGATAGACAAAGGGAATTGAATACGGGATTGATTAAGTCCTTGACATCGTGGTTCATCCGATGAGATCATCGTGGAACATGTGGGAGCCATCATGGGTATCCAGATCCCGCTGTTGGTTATTGACCGGAGAACGTCTCGGTCATGTCTGCATGTCTCCCGAACCCGTAGGGTCTACACACTTAAGGTTCGGTGACGCTAGGGTTATGAAGATATTAGTATGCGGTAACCCGAATGTTGTTCGGAGTCCCGGATGAGATCCCGGACGTCACGAGGAGTTCCGGAATGGTCCGGAGGTAAAGAATTATATATAGGAAGTGCCATTTCGGCCATCGGGACAAGTTTCGGGGTCATCGGTATTGTACCGGGACCAGTGGGGCTTGTGTGCGTGCCGAGTTCTGGGTAGTGTAGCCGGGGGACCCATCCGCGGATAGGGTCCCGGGGGTCTTACAGGGTGGGCGGAGCCTGCCCTCGGGTGGGGGTTGGGCCACAGTGGTTGTCGGTGTAGGGGGTGTGCCTTGGCCCTATTGCATTTGGCCAAGGGCGGAGCCTTATCCCGAAAGCGGCCATTTGATATTGGCAAGGAGGGAGAGAAAAAGGGGGAGAGGGTCCGTATAAGGGGAAGTTGGTCACCTCCGTGAGGTGGGCTTTGTTGTGGGGGAGTTTGATTATGGCTCCTCCCCGGAGGCCTTGTGGGCCGCACCCTTCTTGGAGAGAAGGGGCATGTGCTGGGTGTGGGGTGGTGGGGCGTTGGGGGGGGGCGGGATGGTGTGGGGTGGGGGGTGGCGCGCGCCCCGCGAGGTGAGGTAGGTAGTGGGGTGAAGGATAAGGAGGGAGGAAAACCATAGTCCGCAAGAGGCCTGGTGGTGGTTGGTTTTGGGGTTGTTTTGGTGCGCCATCTCCTCTTCCCTCGCCTGGACACAGTGCTTCCTGCCTCTCTCAGGGTGGGTGCAAGCTGCTTTGAGTCGGAAGTCGCGGGTATGTTGGAAGATCGGTTTTTGGCGCGTCTTACTTTCACTCGTGGGTGGGTCGGCACTGCCGTCTGGCTGCTGGTTCTCCATCAACCTCTCCCTCCTCCTTGCTGGATCAAGGCATGGGAGACGTCTCCCTTCCGTACGTGTGTTGAACGCGGAGGTGCTGTCTGTTCGGCACTAGGATCATCGATGATTTGAATCACGACGAGTACGACTCCATCAACCCCGTTCACTTGAACGCTTCCGCTTAGCGATCTACAAGGGTATGTAGATGCACTCTCCTTCCCCTCGTTGCTAGTCTCTCCATAGATTGATCTTGGTTACACGTAGGAAAATTTTGAATTTATGCTACGTTACCCAACAGTGGCATCATGAGCTAGGTCTATTGCGTAGATTCTATGCACGAGTAGAACACAAAGTAGTTGTGGGCGTTGATTTTGTTCAATATGCTTGCCGTTACTAGTCTTATCTTGATTCGGCGGCATCGTGGGATGAAGCGGCCCGGACCAACCTTACACGTACTCTTACGTGAGACCGGTTCCACCGACAAACATGCACTAGTTTCATAAGGTGGCTAGCGGGTGTCTGTCTCTCCTACTTTAGTCGGATCGGATTCGATGAAAAGGGTCCTTATGAAGGGTAAATAGCAATTGGCATATCACGTTGTGGTTTTGCGTAGGTAAGAAACGTTCTTGCTAGAAACCCATAGCAGCCACGTAAAACATGCAAACAACAATTAGAGGACGTCTAACTTGTTTTTGCAGGGTATGCTATGTGATGTGATATGGCCAAAAGGATGTGATGAATGATATATGTAATGTATGAGATTGATCATGTTCTTGTAATAGATGATCATGGAGCCCCAAGATGGAGATCAAAGGAGCTACATGATATTGGCCATATCATGTCACTATTTGATTGCATATGATGTTTATCATGTTGTGCATCTTGTTTACTTAGTACGACGGTAGTAAATAAGATGATCCCTCATTAAAATTTCAAGAAGTGTTCTCCCCTAACTGTGCACCGTTGCTACAGTTCGTCGCTTCGAAGCATCACGTGTTAATCGGGTGTGATAGATCCTTTCGTTCACATACAACGGGTGTAAGCAAGATTTACACATGCAAAAACACTTAGGGTTAACTTGACGAGCCTAGCATGTGAAGACATGGCCTCGGAACACAGAGACCGAAAGGTCGAGCATGAGTTGTATAGAAGATACGATCAACATGAAGATGTTCACCGACGTTGACTAGTCCGTCTCACGTGTTAATCGGACACGGCCTAGCTCACTCGGATCATGTAATCACTTAGATGACTAGAGGGATGTCTATCTGAGTGGGAGTTCATAAGATGAACTTAATTATCCTGAACATAGTCAAAAGGATTTTGCAAATTATGTCATATCTCACGCTTTAGTTCTACTGTTTAATTATGTTCCTAGAGAAAATTTAGTTGAAAGTTGATAGTAGCAATTATGCGGACTAGGTCCGTAAACTGAGGATTGTCCTCATTGCTTCATAGAAGGCTGATGTCCTTAATGCACCGCTCAGTGTGCTGAACCTCGAACGTTGTCTGTGGATGTTGCGAACATCTGACATACACGTTTTGATAACTACGTGATAGTTTAGTTAAACGGTTTAGAGTTGAGGCACCAAAGACGTTTTGAAACGTCACGAAACATATGAGATGTTTTGAGGGCTGAAATTGGAATTTCAGGCTCGTACCCACGTCAAGAGGTATAAGACCTCCGACGATTTTCTTAACCTGCAAACTAAGGAGAAAAGCTCAATTGTTGAGCTTGTGCTCAGATTGTCTGAGTACAACAATCATTTGAATCAAGTGGGAGTTGATCTTCCAGATGAGATAGTGATGGTTCTCCGAAGTCATTACCACCAAGCTGCTAGAGCTTCGTGATGAACTATAATATATCGAGGACATATATGATGATCCTTGAGATACGCGATGTTTGACACCGCAAAAGTAGAAATCAAGAAGGAGCATCAATTGTTGATGGTTGGTGAAACCACTAGTTTCAAGGAGGGCAAGGGCACGAAGGGATACTTCATGAAACGGCAATTCAGTTGCTGCTCTAGTGAAGAAACCCAAGGTTGAACCCAAACCCGAGACTAAGTGCTTCTGTAATAAGGGGAACAGCCACTGGAGCATAATTACCCTAGATACTTGGTAGATAAGAAGGCTGGCAAGGTCGATAGAAGTATATTGGATATACATTGTGTTGATGTGTACTTTACTAGTACTCCTAGTAGCACCAGGGTATTAGATACCGGTTCGGTTGCTAAGTGTTAGTAACTCGAAATAAAAGCTACGGAATAAACGGAGACTAGCTAAAGGTGAGCTGACGATATGTGTTGGAAGTATTTCCAATGTTGATATGATAAAGCATCGCACGCTCCCTCTACCATCGAGATTGGTGTTAAACCTAAATAATTGTTATTTGGTGTTTGCGTTGAGCATAGACATGATTGGATTCTGTCTATCGCAATACGGTTATTCATTTAAGGAGAATAATGGTTACTCTGTTTATTTGAGTAATACCTTCAATGGTCTTGCACCTATGATGAATGGTTTATTGAATCTCGATCGTAGTGACACACATGTTCATGCCAAAAGATATAAGATAGTACCACCTACTTGTGGCACTGCCACTTAAGTCATATCGGTATAAAACGCATGAAGAAGCTCCATGTTGATGGATCTTTGGACTCACTCGTTTTTGAAAGGTTTGCGACATGCGAACCATGTCTATTGGTGTATATGCATGAAGAAACTCCATGCAAATGGACCGTTTGGACTCACTTGATTTTGAATCACTTGAGACATGCAAATCATACCACATGGGCAAGATGACTGAAAGCCTCGTTTTCGGTAAAATGGAACTAGAAAGCAACCTGTTGGAAGTAATACATTTTGATGTGTGCAGTCCAATGAGTGCTGAGGCATGTAGTGGATATCGTTATGTTCTTACTTCACAGATGATTTGAGTAGATGTTGAGTATATTTACTTGATGAATCACGAGTCTGAATTATTGAAAGGTTCAAGTAATTTCAGGGTGAAGTTGAAAGATCGTCGTGACAAGAGGATAAAATATCTATGATATGATCATAGAGATGAATATCTGAATTACGAGTGTGGCACAGAATTAAGACATTGTGGAAATTGTTTCACAACTGATACAGCCTGGAACACCATAGTGTGATGGTGTGTCCGAACATCATAACTGCACCCTATTGGATATGATGCATACCATGATGTCTCTTATCAAATTACCACAATAGTTTATGGGTTAGGCATTAGAGACAACCACATTCACTTTAAATAGGGCACCACATAATTCCGATGAGATGACACCGTATGAACTATGGTTTAGAGAAACCTAAGCTGTCATTTCTTAAAAGTTTGGGGCTGCGACGCTTATGTGAAAAGTTTCAGGCTGATAAGCTCGAACCCAAAGCGGATAAATGCATCTTCATAGGACAACCCAAAACAGTTGGGTATACCTCCTGTCTCAGATCCGAAAGCAATAAGGGATTGTTTCTTGAATCGGGTCCTTTCTCGAGGAAAAGTTTCTCTCGAAAGAACTGAGTGGGAGGATGGTGGAGACTTGATGAGGTTATTAAACCGTTACTTCAACTAGTGTATAGCAGGGCACAAAGAGTTGTTCCTGTGGCACCTACACCAATTGAAGTGGAAGCTTATGATATTGATCATGAGACTTAGGATCAAGTCACTCCCAAACCTCGTAGGATGACAAGGATGCGTACTACTTCAGAATGGTACGTAATCCTATCTTGGAAGTCATGTTGCTAGACAACAATGAACCTACGAGCTATGGAGAAGCGATGGTGGGCCTGGATTCCGATAAATGGCTTGAGGCCATATAATCCGAGAGAGGATCCATGTATGAAAACAAAGTGTAGACTTTGGAAGAACTACTTGATGGTCGTAAGGCTGTTGAGTGTAGATGGACTTTAAAAGGAAGACGGACAATGATGGTAAATGTCACCATTAAGAAAGCTCGACTTGTCGTTAAGATGTTTTCCGACAAGTTCAAGGAGTTGACTACGATGAGACTTTCTCACTCGTAGCGGTGCTAAGAGTCTGTTGGAATTATATTAGCGATTACTGCATTATTTATGAAATCTTGCAGATAAGATGTCAAAACATTGTTTCCTCGACGATTTTCTTGAGGAAAGGTTGTATGTGATACAACCGGAAGGTTTTGTCAATCCTGAAAGATGCTAATAAGTATGCAAAGCTCCAGCAATCCTTCTGAGGACTGGAGTAAGCATCTCGGAGTTGGAATGTATGCTTTGATGAGATGATCAAAGATTTTGGGTGTATACAAAGTTTATGAGAAACTGGTATTTCCAAAGAGGTGAGTGGGAGCACTATAGAATTTCTGATGAGTATATGTTGTTGACACATTGTTGATCAGAAATGACGTAGAATTTCTGGAAAGCATATAGGGTTATATGGAAAGTGTTTTTCAATGGAAAGCCTGGATTAAGCTACTTGAGCATTGAGCATCAAGATCTATAAGGATAGATCAAAACGCTTAATGGTACTTTCAAATGAGCACATACCTTGATATGATCTTGAAGTTGTTCAAGATGGATCAGTCAAAGAAGGAGTTCTTTCCTGAGTTGTAAGGTATGAAGTTAAGACTTAAAGCTCGACCACGGCAGAATAGAGAGAAAGGACGAAGGTCGTCCCCTATACTTAAGACATAGGCTCTCTACAGTATGCTATGCTGTGTACCGCACCTGAAGTGTGCCTTGCCATGAGTCAGTCAAGGGGTACAAGAGTGATCCATGAATGGATCACAGGACAGCGGTCAAATTATCCTTAGTAACTAGTGGACTAAGGAATTTTCTCGATTATGGAGGTGGTAAAAGAGTTCGTCGTAAAGAGTTACGTCGATGCAAGCTTAACACCTATCCGGATAGCTCTGAGTAGAGATACCGGATACGTATAATGGAGCAACAATTTAGAATAGCTCCAAGTAGAACAGTTATTTGGATTAGCTCCAAATAGAGCATGATAGCTGCATCTAGGAGATGACATAGAGATTTGTAAAGCACACACGGATCTGAAAGGTTCAGACCCGTTGACTAAAACCTCTCTCACAAGCAACATGATCAAACCTAAAACTCATTGAGTGTTAATCACATAGTGATGTGAACTAGACTACTGACTCTAGTAAACTCTTGGGTGTTAGTCACATGGCGATGTGACCTGTGAATGTTAATCACATTATGATGTGAACTAGATTATTGACTCTAGTGCAAGTGGGAGACTGTTGGAAATATGCCCTAGAGGCAATAATAAATTAGTTATTATTATATTTCCTTGTTCATGATAATCGTTTATTATCCATGCTATAATTGTATTGATAGGAAACTCAGATACATGTGTGGATACATAGACAACACCATGTCCCTAGTAAGCCTCTAGTTGACTAGCTCGTTGATCAATAGATGGTTACGGTTTCCTGACCATGGGCATTGGATGTCGTTGATAACGGGATCACATCATTAGGAGAATCATGTGATGGACAAGACCCAATCCTAAGCATAGCACTAGATCGTGTAGTCCATATGCTATAGCTTTTCTAATGTCAAGTATCGTTTCCTTAGACCATGAGATTGTGCAACTCCCGGATACCGTAGGAATGCTTTGGGTGTATCAAACGTCACAACGTAACTGGGTGACTATAAAGGTGCATTACAGGTATCTCTGAAAGTGTCTGTTGGGTTGGCACGAATCGAGACTGGGATTTGTCACTCCGTGTAAACGGAGAGGTATCTCTGGGCCCACTCGGTAGGACATCATCATATGCGCAATGTGACCAAGGAGTTGATCACGGGATGATGTGTTACGGAACGAGTAAAGAGACTTGCCGGTAACGAGATTGAACAAGGTATTGGATACCGACGATCGAATCTCGGGCAAGTAACATACCGATAGACAAAGGGAATTGAATACGGGATTGATTAAGTCCTTGACATCGTGGTTCATCCGATGAGATCATCGTGGAACATGTGGGAGCCATCATGGGTATCCAGATCCCGCTGTTGGTTATTGACCGGAGAACGTCTCGGTCATGTCTGCATGTCTCCCGAACCCGTAGGGTCTACACACTTAAGGTTCGGTGACGCTAGGGTTATGAAGATATTAGTATGCGGTAACCCGAATGTTGTTCGGAGTCCCGGATGAGATCCCGGACGTCACGAGGAGTTCCGGAATGGTCCGGAGGTAAAGAATTATATATAGGAAGTGCCATTTCGGCCATCGGGACAAGTTTCGGGGTCATCGGTATTGTACCGGGACCACCGGAAGGGTCCCGGGGGTCCACCGGGTGGGGCCACCTGCCCCGGGGGGCCACATGGGATGTAGGGGGTGTGCCTTGGCCTATATGGGCGAAGGGCACCAGCCCCAAGAGGCCCATGCGCCAAGAGATGGGAAAAAGGGGAGAGTCCTAAAAGGGGAAGGCACCTCCGGGGTGCCTTGGGGAGGATGGACTCCTCCCCACCCCTGGCCGCACCCTTCCTTGGAGGAAGGGGCAAGGGCTGCGCCTCCCCCTCTCCCTTGGCCCTATATATAGTGGGGAAAAAGGAGGAGAAAACCAATCTAAGGCCTGGCGCCTCCCTCTCCCTCCCGTGACACATCTACCTCCTCCCGCAGCGCTTAGCGAAGCCCTGTTGGAATCCCGCTACTTCCACCACGCCGTCGTGCTACTGGATCTCCATCAACCTCTCCCTCCTCCTTGCTGGATCAAGGCATGGTAGACGTCTCCCTTCCGTACGTGTGTTGAACGCGGAGGTGCTGTCCGTTCGGCACTAGGATCATCGGTGATTTGAATCACGACGAGTACGACTCCATCAACCCCGTTCACCTGAACGCTTCCGCTTAGCGATCTACAAGGGTATGTAGATGCACTCTCCTTCCCCTCGTTGCTAGTATCTCCATAGATTGATCTTGGTGACACGTAGGAAAATTTTGAATTTATGCTACGTTACCCAACACGGATGTGATCACGGACATGACGAGGAGTCTCGAAATGGTTGAGACATGAAGATTGATATATTGGAAGCCTATGTTTGGATATCAGAAGTGTTCCGGGTGAAATTGGGATTTTACCGGAGTACCGGGAGGTTACTGGAACCCCCCGGGAGCTTAATGGCCCATAGTGGGCCTTGTGGAGAAGAGGAGAGGCGGCCAGGGCAGGTCCGCGCGCCCCTCCCCCCTAGTCTGAATAGGACAAGGAGAGGGAGGCGGCGCCCCCCCCCCCCCTTCCTTCCTCTCTCCCCCTCCTCTCCTAGTCCAACAAGGAAAAGGGAGGGAGTCATATCCCGGTAGGAGTAGGACTCCTCCTGGCGCGCCCCCTCTAGGTCGGCCGCACCTCCCCCCTTGCTCCTTTATATACAGGGACAGGGGGCACCCTAGAGACACAACAATTGATCGTTTGATCTTTTAGCCGTGTGTGGTGCCCCCCTCCACCATAGTCCACCTCGATAATACTGTAGCGGTGCTTAGGCGAAGCCCTGCGTTGGTAGAACATCATCATCGTCACCACACCGTCATGCTGACGAAACTCTCCCTCAACACTCGGCTGGATCGGAGTTCGAGGGACATCATCGGGCTGAACGTGTGCTGAACTCAGAGGTGTCGTGCATTCGGTACTTGATCGGTCGAATCGTGAAGATGTATGACTACATCAATCGTGTTGTGCTAACGCTTCCGCTTTCGGTCTACAAGGGTACGTGGACAACACTCTCCCCTCTCGTTGCTATGCATCACCATTATCTTGCATGTGTGTAGGAAATTTTTTGAAATTACTACGTTCCCCAACAGAGGCACCTTTAAGTCACCACTATGATATTGGTTGCGTCTTGCATATGATTTCTAGCATGTACTGCTTCTAATTTGTTGAAACACCAGACAGTTTGAACTTGGCAGAGTGATATTGGTTGCATCTTTCATATGGTGTCTAGCTTGCAGTGCTTCTAATTTGTTGAAATGCCTTCTGCTTAGTTACCACATCATATGTGTGAATATGTCACGCCGTCCTATTTTTCGTACATATTCCATCCTCGTATCATGTGTTTGCCTTTCATTCGAGTAGTGTTCGACAGTATCATGCATGAATGAGTTCTGAAGAGCGGATTTTATTCCTTTTTCTTATCGGTTTGACTTCACAATGCAAAATCAATACAGCGGAAGGAAATTAGTAAGGCAGTGGATGATGGTGGTCCTTCGGAGCAACTCAAACAGAGGGTCTCTACAGATTCTACTCTGCCATCCTCCCAACAAGATTCGCAAGACAACACAAGGCTAGACAGTCAACGTAGCTGTGTAGATGATGAGCACATCTCCCCTACTCCACCATCACAGGTGCTTGCTCTAACTTAGCACTGTTATATGTGGTTGCGTGTTCCGTATGATGTCTAGTTTGTATTCCTTCTAAATTTATTTAATTGCATCTGCGTAGCTTACAACTTATACCTGTCAATATGACACGTTTTCCTGTTTCTAGAACATAATAAATCTTTCTATCACACCATGTTCTTACATCAAAGTACTGTTGTGTATCCTGCAACAATCACTTACCCATAAGATACATTTAACTTGGGAGTGTGATGTAGGTTGCATCTTGCATTGTCTTCTAGCTTGTACTGCTTTCAATTTGTTGAAATGGCACTTATGACGAGACACTTTTTACCTGGTAGAGTGATATTGGTTGCATGTTCATATGGTGCCTAGCTTTCATTTCTTCTAATTTTGTTGAAATGCCTCTGCTTACCATTTTTATACATATTCCATCCTCCTATCATAGGTGTAAATATGCAATGTTGTCATTTTCTTGTATATATTCCATCCTCCTATCATGCGCTTGCCTTACATCAAAGTAGTGCTCGTCTGTACCATGCATCAACCAGTTATGCAGAGCTAATTTTATTCCTCTTCTTGTGGTTTTGACTTCATAAGGCAATATCAAAAAAGAGGAAGGAAAAGAGTAAGTTAGGGGATGTTGGTGGTCCTCCGGACCGACGCAAACGGAGGCTCTCTAGATTTTCCACTGCTATTGCTACTGTAGTTAAAGTCCCAAGTCTATATGATGAGTTCATCTCCCCTACTCCACCATCGCAGGTGCTTGCTCTAAGTTGATAGTGTGATAATTGGTTTCATGTTGCATATGTTGTCTAGCTTGTATTTCTTCTAATTTTATTAAATTGCACCTGTTGAGTTTATACGTTATACATGTGCATATGACATGCCTTTCTGTGTCTAGAATACACTGCATCTAGCGATCGTACCATGTTCTTACATCAAAGTATTGCTATTGTGTATCCCGCATCAATCACTTATGATTGGACGCTTTTAAATTGGTAGTGTGATAGTGGTTGCATCTTGCATTCATTTATAGGTTGTACTGCTTCTAATTTTTTGAAATGCCACTTATGACAAGACACTTTTAACTTGGCAGAGTGATATTGGTTGCATCTTTCATATGGTGTCTAGCTTGCATTACTTTTAATTTCTTGAAAATTCTTCTGCTTAGTTTACACATCGTAGGTGTGAATATGTCATGTCGGCCTGTTTTTCTTACATATTCCATCCTCCTCATACAGTTGTCTTACATCAAAGTATTGCTCGCTGTATCATGCATCAATGAGTTTTGAAGAGCAATTTTATTCTTTTGTGTTGTGGGTACGGCTTGACATGGCAAAGTCAAAAAAGATCAAGGAAAAGAATATAGTAGGGAATGGTGTTACTCGTCGGGTGCAACAGAAAAGGATCTTTCCTCAAGATTCTGCTGGTACTTATAGTGCAGTAGAAGGTCCAAGTCCACCTACTAAATCTACAAACACAGTATCACCTGCTCCACCAGCTGCAGCCCCTCCTTCAACTGTACCTACATCTACGAGTTACTCGTTCGTTTGCTCCGCAAGTGGCATGTTCCCAAGCTGCCTTCACACCTAACACTACTTCTGAAGCACTGCTGACACAACAGGACTTGGCAAGATCAGATGAACCTCATGAGCATCAACACCAAGACGGTACCTGACCGAGTCAAGTTGCAGTTGCATGCTCCTTTATATGTACTCTCATAGTTTGATGTGCACTAACACTTTCCATAGTTGCTGTTGAACTAGAACCACGGCGCAAGCGGAAACAAACATTAGGGATAATGCTTGACAGATTAACAAAATCTAAAGGAGGAAGAATGGAGATCCATTTTGAGGCAGGTTTAAAAAGGTTATGTGATGCTACAGAGTCAGCCAAGTTGGTATCAGAGGCGGTTGTTGCCATTAGGTGTCATGCACGTATCCTCCCAACGTGGATCCATTACAGGAATGAGAAAGACGATACCCAGTTTAACACCTTCATTGACCATTTATCCGTAAGTAATGTTATTCATCACAATTTGTAATATTGTCTTGCTCTGTCCCATACTTTCTAGCTTCTTCCTAATGAGACTCACATTCTTTTTTCAACAGATGAGGTTCAAGTTGGATCCGAAAGATGATGCAACTAAACAAGCATGCACTCATGTTTTTCAGTCTGCTCTGCGACAGTATTGGTATCACCTTAGAAAAACTCACTTTGAAGGCAAGGCTAACAATGAAATCGCCCAAACATCTCTAGTGGAATATATTACAGATGAAGACTGGACAGACCTTGTTAAACACTGGTCTGATCCAAAGTATCAGGTAGGGTATATGTATTTGATCAGATCACATATTGAACTCGTATTTACGTATGTGCCTTACAAGTCTATCTTCTTTTAGGCTAACTGTTTGAAGAACAAGACCAACCGTTCTAAAGTGAAATTCCAACAGACAATAGGATCTCATAGCTATATTGCACACTGCGAGGCTCTTGTAAATAGCTGCTAGTTCCTTCTTTTTTCTGTGCCATATTATCATATCTATATTGACTTGTTTCAAATACAGACGAAAGCCCGTGCGGACCAAAAAGAACCTGAACCGAATGCAGTGCAAATCTTCAAGGATTGCCACAGCAGTAAGATGAAGGGCATGAGCACACCAGTTCAGGCCGCTATTGTAAGTCCTTACTCCTCATGCCTTTGAGCTGCTTGTTACTGTGACATGTTCATTTAACTTCTTGGTTTGCAGCCAATGTCAGTTACTCTATTCACTTTTATACATAGTTGTCTTAACGTATCATTTCACCTTACAAGATTTAAAAGAGAGGAAGGATATTCTTTTGGTCTTGATCTATAATCTAGTTGTGATGTTCACGTGCCCACACAATGATACAATAGCCTGTTTGTTTAATATATGTTTGCCCGTGATATGAATGGTGTCATACTATGTTCATCCTACTTTAAACCATGTCTCTTTATCCCTAGATGTGAATGAATGTGAGGAAATAGACAATGCAGTAGGCATGCTACGTAGACATAAGTTTCGAAAGTGATTTTAATATGTAGTTGGCACTACAATACATGCTAATGTATTACAGTAGTTCACCAAAATAAGTTATGTATAAACATGAAACCTATTTTGTTTGTTTTTGTCTCATTAGTAACTTATCTGGTACACTAATATACAAATTCAAACTTTCAGCAAGCTATGGAACAAATGATTGAACAACCACAACCACCTGAAGGTGACGAGGCTACCATAGGCACAATGTCACCTCTTGCTGCAGTGTGTTAGTATCTCTCCACTAACAGTGAAAAAAGCACCTTCCTCCATAATTTTGTGTTGGTTGTCAAGGTAACCTCGCCCAAATCGCCTACTAAAAAAAATATTCCGGCTAGACAGAGTGATATATCTATGCTCCACACACAAGTCCAATCCCTAATGGAGGTCGTTTCTAAAACAAGAATAGTGGTTGACAAATGTCGTCAAGATATGAATGGTTTTGAAACCAGACTATCAGACATTTGCTTCGTTGTTCAAGAGCAATGGCATAAAAAAAGGGGAAGGTCATGCTGCACCATCAGATTCTACAGCCTGAAACATTAGCACTCAAGTCAAATGATCTGTGCTTCTATACATCTGATGGTGCATTTATCTGCAAGGACTGTAAACTTTTATGCCAACAGGCCTTTTTTTGTATGGCTATAATTTATTTTGTTGTGATACACCATTTATTGTGCTGCCAAAGGCCGTAGAAATTACAACACTATTTTTGTATAGTGTAGGTTTATCTTAGTAATGGTATTCGGCATCATCGATCTCCTTTCGGCTGAAAGCCAATAGGGCAACATTCGTTGGGCCAACAATTCCAATTGGGCTAAAAACGATTATGGGCCGAAATGGGCATTTAGCCCACTAAAAATGTCTGGGCCTAAATCAGCTTAAGCTTTCTTATTTTAGGGAAGTGCCCATAGAGGGCCTTTAATAGGCTTAAACATAATTTGGGCCCGTAGTAACAACAAGCCGTTAACATGTGTAAATATCTCACAGGCCTAATATGGCTCATAAATAACATGGGTATTTAATAGGCTGAAAGTCAGATTGGGCCCAAGATTGGGCCCAAATTGGGCCAGATTATGCCCATTGCTTTTAGGAGGCCGAAAGAGGATTGGGCCTGAAATGTGCCAAATAACCCACTGGTAATTAGCAGGCCAAAATGTATCCAGCTCAGGGTGGCCCATTTACATTGCGGATCGTTCACAGGCCAAAATTCAGATGGGCCGTAAATGCGCCGACCTACTACACGGACCTTTACCAGGCCGGAAGTGTGGTAGGGCTTGATTTGGATCAGTGATTATATGGGCCATTAATAGGCCTGATGTGACATTGGGCCACATATGGCCCATGGATTTCGGCCGACGTTAACAGGCCAAAAAACACAACAGGCTGGAATTGGCCCAAATCTATAGTGGGCCGCTAACAGGCCGAATGCCATACATGGCTGAATGTGACACAATTCCTTCCCGGTCTTTTATGGGCCAAAAGTTTCATTGGGTAATAAATGGGCCCAAATTTAGCAGGACCTTTAACAGGCCGAAAACACACCGCGCTGTAATTCGGTCCAAATACTTAGCGGACTGTTAACGGGTCAGAAGTGACCATGGGCCGCAATTGTGAGAAATCTAGAATGGGTCATTGACGGGCCGATTTGACACTATTCCTATGGGCCTTAACTGCGAATGGGCCGTCTACAAGCAGGCTGTTAATGGGCTAGCCCGCTAATTTTGATTGGACCGGCCTTTTTAACCTAAATGGGCCACTGTTGGGCCTTGACACGTGTCGACGTATCATAGGCTTCTCCTGTCCATTGGGCGGTTGACATCTGTCTCAACGTGGAGCTGACACGTGGTTGCTATGGCCAATGAGAATTTTACACATGGAAAATCTCCATTGGTCCGGGCTGTTAACGGGTTATCGGATCCAAAGCCAGACCCGATAGCATAACGGCAATCCGTTACGGTGGATTCCACGTGTCGGTTACCCTTGACGAAAGCACTTCCATGATGCGCAATTTATCATCATGGAAGTGGACACTTCCGTGATGATAATTTTGGTATTGTCATGGAACACTTCTACGACAGCACAGGTATGACTATCTTGATTCTGTCATAAAACCGTCATGCATGTACATGCATGACAGAAAACATGACCTATTGTGACAAACACGTATCATCACGAAAGTCGTTTTTTTGTAGTGTATGGAACAACTTTGGGTTTAGGAAGTGGATGCACAAGCAGTATTCCTGCATAGTACAAGTGAAGGCTAGCAAATAGATTGAGGAGCGACCAACTAGAGAGCGACAACGGTCATAAACATGCATTGAGGTTAATCAACATTGAATACAAGCATGAGTAGGATATAAATCACAATGAACATAAATATCATGGAGGCTATGTTGGTTTTGATTCAACTACATGAGTGAGCATGTGCCAAGTCAAGCCACTTTAATCATTCAGAGGAGGATACCATCCTACCATACTACGTCATAACCATTTTAAATGCATGTTGACATTCAAGACAAACCATTATACACTCCTAGCTATTTAAGCATGGCATGAGTAACTATGATCTCTAATTGTCATTGCAAACATGTTTACTCATGATAGGCTGAATCAAGAATGATGAGCTAATCATATTTACAAAAACAAAATAGGTCGAGTTCATACCAGCTTTTCTTCATCTCAATCATTTCATCAAATTTCATCATTATTGCCTTTCACTTGCACAACCGAACGATGTGAATAATAATAATAGTGCACGTGCCGTGGACTAAACTGGAATCTGCAAACATTTTATTCAAAAGGAGAAGACAAGGTAATATGGGATCTTTGTTAGATCATCAATAATGCATATGAGAGGCAGTCAATATTTTCATCGTGGTCTTCTCCTTATGACCCAAAGAAAGGAAAAGAATTTCAAAGAAACACACTGGAATATTTTTGGAGTTTTTGTTTTTCTAAAGAAACGAAATAAAAGAAAACTAAAGCGAGAAAAACTATATACACGGGAAAGCCCCCAACAAGTAAAAGAAGAATGAGAAATCTTTTGGGGTTTTCTTTTAATAATACAACTAAATAAACTAGAAAGAAAAACTAAAAGAAACAAGAAATGTTTTTGGATTTTATCAAAGCTTTTCAAACACACAAGAAGAAAGCAAGAAAAATGAACTAACATGGATAATACAATGAAAAAGGATGATCACCGACAACTGGAATGAATGTGTGAACATGAATGTAATGTCGACGAGAGATACATACTCCCCCAAGCTTAGGCTTTTGGCCTAAGTTGGTCTATGGCCATGGCTAGAAATAACCCTCTCCTGGATACTGCGAAGGGTCCTGGGGGTTGTGTCAGATCCCAGTGTGCGTAGATGTCCTCGGGCATAATGATGTACCTGCCTGAATAAATATTGAACAAAGAAGTTGCAGGCAAGGTAATAATCTCATGAGTTCCCTGGCTGAAAACTAAGTTGTAGAGGAGTCGCTTTTGCTTATCATTGTCAATAAAATGATGCGCTACCATATTAGCATAGTCTAAATATTTGGTGGGTAGCAGCATCTCCTCCTCATCATCATGTCTAATAGGAATCTCAAAATGTGCAATGAGGCGTGTGGCATAGATACCACCGTAAATAGCACCCTTCGACCGGTTTGTGTGTAATCGTCGAGCAACCATGGCGCCCAAACTAAAAGTTCTATCAACATATAAAGCATGGCACAAAATAACAATGTCAGGTGCACTGAGAGTTCCACTCTTCCCAGGACCAGTCAAACATCTCCTGGCAAATAATGCATAGTAACATAAAACGGGAAAATGTAAACTAGCTACTCTCGCTTCTGACACTCCTCTCTCTTCTCCCACAGTAGTGTTAGAGATGAAATCCTCCATGTCTCTAGGACATGGCTCACTGATACTGCCCTCATAAGGTATTTTGCAAACATTGCAAAAATCATATAATGTCATTTCCCTAGGCACATCATACAATTTAAATTCTACCATGGGTGGTTCCTTCCTAGGATAAAAGTGAAAGTTTTGCACGAAGGTATTAGTGAGTAGGAGGTATTGATCACACTTATCTTCTAGGAAGGGAATGATGCCGGCATTGTTTGCCAAATAATATAAATCCTTATATATTCCCGCCTCCTTCAAAAATGTGTCACTTGGCCACTCACACGGCCGAACCTCCACCGCACGTGGAAGATGGTATTTGGGCTTCTCCTCTGGAGTTTCCTCTGAATTCCAGCTTGATGAGCCCCTTAACCACCTCCTCATAGCTTTTCTTTTCTCTGAAATTTTTAATGACTCAAAATAAAAGTGAACAAAACTCAACAAAATTGATAGCAACTACTCCCACAAGTGTCTAGAAGCTATATCATGCAACAAAACTACTTTGAACCATATAAATTTGATATGCAAGCTCAAGAACATGGTCACCACAGCAGCAAAAATTTGCAATATATAAAGCACTAGAACAAAAACTAATTGGACCATTGGAGGAGTCACATACCAATGAACAATCCCCTAAAACAATTTCAAAAATGGAGCTCCGAGCAAGGAGATCGAAAAAGGTAGCAAGGTGAGCAAGAACACGGGTTTGAGCAGGTGTGTGATTTTTTCTAGAGGAAGAAGAAGAGCATGGGTGGCTGGACTAAGTAAGGGGGCCTATGTGGGCCCCACAAGCTTGTTGGGCGCGCCCTGTGAGCTTGTGGCTCACAGGTGCACCCCCCTTGGGTGTGTTCAGTGCCAAAAATTCTTAAATATTGCAGAAAAATCATATAAAATTTTCAGGGCATTTGGAGAACTTCTATTTTCTGGTCATTTTTTTATTGTGCAGATAATTCAAAAAATAGTAAAATAATAGCATTTCTACTTTATTAATTCTAAATAACAGAAAGTAAAAAAAGGTACAGAAAGTTGTGTCTACTAAATTCATCGACCACATGCCCGTCAAAAGGAATCCATTAATAAGGTTGATCAAGTCTTATTAACAAACTTCTTCCGAATGACATGAAACCGAAGAATTTTTGAATAACACTAGGTTACCTCAACGGGGATATGCATGTCCCCAACAATGAGAATTTCATATTTCTTTTTGAGAGTAGGAATAGGGAATTTAAAACCTCCAATAGTAATTGTTGAAATTTCTTCAATAGAGTTGATACTATTCACTCGAGGTTGTTTCTTCAAAAAGTGTACCGTATGCTCATTGCCATTAACATGAAAAGTGACATTGCCTTTGTAGTAATTAATAACAGCCCCTACAGTATTCAAAAAGGGTCTACCAAGGATGATCGACATACTGTCGTCCTCTGGTACATCAAGAATAACAAAGTTCGTTAAGATAGTAGCATTTGCAACTACGACAGGCACATCCTCACAAATACCGATGGGTATAGCAGTTGATTTATCAGCCATTTGCAAATAGATTTCAGTTGGTGTCAACTTATTCAAATCAAGTCTTCAATACAAAGAGAAAGGCATAACACTAACACCGGCTGCTAGATCACATAAAGCAGTTTTAACATAGTTTCTTTTAATGGAGCATGGTATAGTTGGTATTCCTGGGTCTCCTAGTTTCTTGGGTATTCCACCTTTAAATGTATAATTAGCAAGCATGGTGGAAATTTTAGCTTCTGGTATCTTCCTTTTGTTTGTGACAATATCTTTCATATACTTAGCATAAGGAGACATTTTCAGAATGTCAGTCAAACGAAGGCGCAAAAAGACAGGTCTAAGCATTTCAACAAAGCGCTCAGATTCTTCATCATCCTTATTCTTTGAAGCTTTAGGAGGAAAAGGCATGGGTTCCTGAACCCATGGTTCTCTTTCTTTACCATGTTTCCTAGCAATGAAGTCTCTCTTATCATATCTTTTATTCTTAGGTTGTGGGTTATCAAGATCAACAGCAGGTTCTACTTCCACATCATTATCATTGCTAGGTTGAGCATCGACATGAACATCATCATTATCATTATTACTAGGTTCATGTTCATCACCATATTGTGTATCAGCATCAGAGATAGAAATATCATTTGGATTTTCAGGTGTGTCTATAGTAGGTTCACTAGAAGCATGCAAAGTCCTATCGTCTTTCTTTTTCTTTTGAGGTGGACTAGGTACATCAGTATTAATTCTTTGAGAATCTTGATCAATCCTTTTAGGATAGCCTTCAGGATACAAAGGTTCCTGAGTCATTTTACCACCCCTAGTCACAACTTTAACAGCATGATTATTCATCTTATTGTTCATCTCATTAAGAAAATCATTTCGTGCCTTGAGAGCTTGTTCTACTTGAGTTTTTATCATGGAAGCATGTTTACTCACACCCTTGACCTCATTAATAGTTCTAAACATATAGTCACTCAAGCATTCAATCATATAAGCATTTCGTTTCAATTGTCTACTAACATATGTATTGAAGTTTTCTTGTTTAACAATAAAGTTATCAAATTCATCCAAGCATTGATTAGCAGACTTAGTGTAAGGAATGTCACCTTCATCAAATCTATAGAGTGAATTTACCTCTACTACCTGTGTCGGGGTATTGAGACCATGTATTTCTTCAATAGGTGGTAAATTGTTGACATCTTCAGCTTTAATACCTTTTTCCTTCATAGATTTCTTTGTCTCTTGCATATCTTCAGGACTGGGAAATAGAATGCCTCTTTTCTTTGGAGTTGGCTTAGAAGGTGGCTCAGGAAGGGTCCAATCATTATAATTCCTCAATATATTATTCAATAGTTCTTCAGCTTGTTCAACAGTTCATTCCCTAAAAACACAACCAGCACAACTATCTAGGTGATCCCTAGAAGCATCGGTTAGTCCATTATAAAAGATATCAAGTATTTCATTTTTCTTGAGAGGATGATCAGGCAAAGCATTAAGTAATTGTAGAAGCCTCCCCCAAGCTTGTGGGAGACTCTCTTCTTCAATTTGCACAAAGTTAAATATTTCATGTAGAGCAGCTTGTTTCTTATGGGCAGGGAAATATTTTTCATAGAAGTAATAAGTCATATCCTGGGGACTACGCACACAACCAGGAGCAAGAGAATTAAACCATATCTTAGCATCACCCTTTAGTGAGAAAGGAAACAACTTAAGAATATAGTAATAGCAAAAAATTTCCTCATGAGCAAATAGGGTGGCTATATCATTCAGTTTAGTAAGATGTGCCACAACAGTTTCAGATTCATAACCATGGAAAGGATTAGATTCAACCAAAGTAATTAACTCAGGATCAACAGAGAATTCATAATCCTTGTCAGTAACAAAGATAGGTGAAGTAGCAAACTTAGGATCATATTTCATTCTAGCATTCAAAGATTTTTCTTTCAACTTGACTAGTAATTTCTTAAGATCATCTCTGTCCTTACAAGCAAGAAAATCCCTAGCTACCTCTCCATCCATAACATAACCCTCGGGTATATCAGGCAATTAATATCTAGGAGTGCTAGGTCTAATAGGTGGTTCATAATTTTTAGTTTCAGTAATTTCATCAGTTTCAGAAGTCTCATCAGTTTCAGCATTCTCAATTTGATTAACTCTAGCAAGTTGTTCATCAAGAAATAAACCCAGTGGCACAGTCTTATCAAGCAAAGTACTAGTATCATCATTCATAGCAGAAGTAGCATCATAAATTACTTGCAACATATCAGGATTAATGGCAGGTGGTGGTGTTGCAAGCTTACTCAAAACAGAAGGTGAATCAAGTGCAGAGCTAGATGGTTGTTCCTTACCTCCCCTCGTCTTAGAGGGAATGATCTTGGTTCTGGTATCTTTCAGATTCTTCATAATGATCAACAGATATAAATCCCAAGTGACTCAGCAAATATAGCTATGCTCCTCAACAACGGCGCCAGAAAAAGGTCTTGATAACCCACAAGTATAAGGGATCGCAATATTTTTTGAGGGTAGAGTATTCAACCCAAATTTATTGATTCGACGCAAGGGGAGCCAAAGAATATTCTCAAGCATTAGCAGTTGAGTTGTCAATTCAACCACACCTGAAAGACTTAATATCTGCAGCAAGGTATTTAGTAGCAAAGTAGTATGATAGTAACAGTAATGGTAGCAAAAGTAACAATAGCAATTTTGTAGTGATTGTAACTGTAGCAACAGCAAAAGTAACTTAGCAGAATCAATATGTGAAAAGCTCATAGGCATTGGATCAGTAATGTATAATTATGTTGGATGGCATTCATCATGCAACAGTCATAAGCTAGGGTGACACAGAACTAGCTCCAATTCATCAATGTAATGTAGGCATCTATTCCGTATATAGTCATACGTGCTTATGGAAAAGAACTTGCATGACATCTTTTGTCCTACCCTCCCGTGGCACTGGGTCCATAAGTAAACTAAGGGATATTAAGGCCTCCTTTTAATAGAGAACCGGAACAAAGCATTAGCACTTAGTAAATACATGAACTCCTCAAACTATGGTAATCACCGGAAATAATCCCAATTATTGTCACCTTGGGGTATGCGGGTCATAACTCGTAATAGGTGTCTATAACTTGCAAGATAGGATCAAGAAAAGATATATATATTCATGAAAACATAATAGGTTCAGATCTGAAATCATGGCACTCGGGCCCTAGTGACAAGCATTAAGCATAGCAAAGTCATAGCAACATCAATCTCAGAACATAGTGGATACTAGGGATCAAGCCCTAACAAAACTAACTCGATTACATGATAAATCTCATCCAACACATCACCATCTAGCAAGCCTATGATGGAATTACTCACTCCTGGCAGTGAGCATCATGAAATTGGTGGTGGAGGAAGGATGATGATGACGACGGCATCGATTTACACCCTCAGGAGCCCCGAACGGACTCCAGATCGGCCCTCCCGATGAAGAACAGGAGGTGGCGGCGGCTCCATATCATAAAACATGATGAATCCTTCTCTCTGGTTTTTTTCTTGGCAAATAGGAATATATGGAGTCGAAGTTAGGGTTGTCGGAGGTCCAGGGGGCCCACAAGCCTGGGTGGCACGCCCTGGGGGGTAGGTGCGCCCCCAAAGCTTGTGGCTCCTGGGTGACCCCCCTCTGGTATCTTTTTCCACCAGTATTTTTTATATTTTCCAAAATTACTCTCCATAAATTTTCAGGTCAATGCGAGAACTTTGATTTCTGCACAAAAACAACACCATGGCAATTCTGCTGAAAACAGCGTTAGTCCGGGTTAGTTCCATTCAAATCATGCAAATTAGAGTCCAAAACATGAGCAAAAGAGTTTGGAAAAGTAGATACGATGGAGATGTATCACTACTCATGCAAGATGGCAAGGTTGTGGCATATGCATCCAAACAACTATGGCCGCATGAAGAGAACTATCCCACGCATGACTTGGAAATGGCAGCTGTGGTGCACGCTTTGAAAATCTGGTGGCACTACCTCATTGGGAAGAGATGCCAAGTAGTCACCGATCATAGGAGTCTCAAGTACATATTCACTCAACCTGACCTAAATCTCCGGCAAAGGAGATGGCTTGAATTGGTCAAAGTTATGACATTGGTATCAACTATCGTCTGAGAAAGGCTAATGTGGTCACCGACGCACTCAGTCGCAAACCGGCCACAATAAACAAGTTAATGGACTCCTTACCTCTTGAACTGCAAGAAGAGATAGCATAGCTCAGTATGGTCATTTGTGATGCCATGTGCATAGCTACCTTAGAGGTTACTCCTATGCTGGAAGAAAAGATTCGTAAGGCTCAAGCTAAGGATCCGTTTTTGTTAAAGATGATTGCCCGAATGCAAGAAGGAAAGACTCAAGACTTCCACATGGATGATCAAGGTACTCTTCAATTTTGAGATCGAATTTGCGTACCTAGCCAGGGAGATCTAAGGCACCAGATATTAAAGGAAGCACATGAGTCTGCATATTCAATTCATCCTAGAGGTACAAAGATGTATGAATATCTGAGACAGATATTCTGGTGGGATGGTATGAAGAAAGACATTGCATATTTTGTCGCCTGCTGTGACATTTGTAATAAAGTAAAGGCGGAACACCAGAAACCCGCCGTCCTATTGCAACCTTTACCCGTTCCACAATGGAAATGGGATGATATTTGCATGGATTTAATCATGGGTTTGCCCAAGACACCCCGAGGAAATAACACTATATGGGTCATGGTTGTCATGCTCACAAAAGTGGCCCATTTTATTCCCATAAGGACCACATATCATGGAGATCATCTTGCTCAACTATATGTGTCCAGGATTGTCAGTCTGCATGGAGTACCACGGACCAGCACTTCAGACCAAGGATCCCTGTTTACCTCGGCATTCTGGGCACGTCTTCACCAAGCTTTGGGAACTGCTTTGAAGTATAGCACCGCTTACCATCCTCAGACAGACGGATAGACAGAGCGAGTAAATCAGATTCTGGAAGACATGCTTCGGGCATGTGCTCCTGCTCAAGGACCAAAATGGGAGGACAGTTTGCCCTATGCAGAATTTTCCTACAACAATGGCTACCAAACCAGCCTCAAGATGTCGCCTTATGAGGCTCTATATGGACGTAAATGCCGCACCCCTCTGAATTGGTCTCAGACCGGAGACAGTCGCATCTTTTGGACTGATTTGATGATGGAAGCAGAACGACAAGTAAAGAAAATCCGGGACAGACTTCAGGTAGCAAAGTCTCGTCAAAAGAGCTACTATGATTCAAAACATCAACAAATCAGCTTTGAACCAGGGGAGTATGCCTCTCTCCGAGTCACTCCTGTGAAAGGAATTAAGAGGTTCCAAACTAGAAGAAAGCTCGCCCCAAATACATAGGCCCGTTCCCAATCATGACAAGAGTTGGTACAGTGGCTTACCAGTTAGAGCTACCACCTGTGTTGTCCGAAGTTCATGATGCCTTCCACCTGTCTCAACTACGGAAGTGCATCTCACCACCTGAAAAATGCACAGATCTGACTGAACTAGAGCTTGCTAAGGATTTGACATACGAAGAGAAACCTTTTCGGATATTGGATGAGATGGAACGAGTCACTCGTAGCAAGTCAATCAAGTTTTACAAAGTACAGTGGGAACATCATACTGAGGATGAAGCCACCTGGGAAAGGGAGGATTTCTTAAGGATTGCATACCCTGATTTGTTTCCTGAGCAACCGAATTTCAAGGACGAGATTCATCCTAAGGGGGGAGGTTTGTGACACCCTGGATTTTGCCCATTTTTCTTTTTTCTGGGATTTATTGAATATTTGATTTGCATTTGGATTTGCAGTCAACTTCTTTTGGACTTATCACATGGAAATCATTTTGAGTTTCTTCCAAGTGGGTTCTATCATCACTAAACCCTCTCTTGACCTCATCACTCTCAAAATAATGCCATGGAATAATTTTATTTAATGGCATAATATTCATTTTCATTCTGAAAAATGAATGTTTCCTCAATATGCTATGAAGCAATCCTCTTTTTTCTTACTCTAAAAATTCCCAATAAATTCCCAAATATTATTTGGGTCATGCCTCACCTTCCCATGCAAAAATATGCCATGGTCATTTGGAGAATTTTAGCTCAAGAAAATATTTTTACTTCTGGACAGAAATGTCACTTTGTGAAGCAAGTACATTTTCACTTGATCCATTTGGGCTGAAATTTTTACCACATAACTACCTTCCCAGTAGAAGCTTAACCTCCAGGTTTTACTCTTTAAATCCAAGTAATTTTCTCTCAGGTCTCATCACAAGTTTCTCTCCAGAAACTTTTCTTCCCTCTCCTATGTTGTCCATTGGGCTAGGTGTCGATCTGAGGGAACTCTGCAGCACCGCGTTGAAGGGACTACACCCTAGACACAATCTGGCAGCCTCAGACACACCGCGTGTGCCAATGCACGCGGTGATCGTGTGTGTGCAGGGTGTTCGACAGGCATTCGGCGCGCTCTGGACACCGGGACCCTCCTACCATCGCCCGTTTGCCCTCCTCGCGCCACTGCATCATGTCTGCGCCACTCAGCACGCTCAGATCTCTCAACCTAGAACTCCTATGGCCCTCCCCGGTGCCGGTAGACTGCATGGCAGACGCGGACACGGTGAGTCCGATCGGTACAATGTGCCCGCGTGAACGTCTTGTCCCACCTCGCGCGCTGTAGCTTTGGCCGTGTGCACCGACTATTCTTGGCATCGTCTACTACCCCTATGCATCGAGCCCAAGCCCTTCCCCTCTCATTTGTTCTGCAGCTCATCTTGGGCGGAGCTCGGTCTCCCCACCGTCTATATATAGAGCGCTTCCCAAGTCATTTCAATCATCCCAAACTACTACTTTGGCCACAAATCTTCTTCCTAGCTAGTGCGCCAAGGCCGGGAGGGCCTCCTGCAGCTGATCCTCATTGGAGTTGGTTGCGGATTCCCCATGGCCGACCTCCTGCTTTGGTGCTCCCCGCCTTCGCCCACTCCCTCAGGTGTGTTCATGTTGATCTCCTAAGCACGACGGTGTCATTGGTTCGTCGGATTCGCACCGGAATCATCAACTCCGACGAGCTCCGCTGCCTGCCATCTCTAGAGAAGAACACCCTGACGTCGTCCGTCCACCTCCGCCATCACTTCAGGTACATTCATGCTCACCTCAAGGCACTGGACCCATCCCCCTCCTCTTTGGCGGTCGCCGTGGCCTCCTCGCCGAAGAACCACCGGCGATAGAGCCACCTCCTCTGTTTCCCTCTCTCTCTCCCTCAAACCTGACAGGGGGCTGCACCCATTAGCCTCTCTCTCACTCTCCCGAAGCGGTATGAGTGGAGGTGTATTCTAAAAATACGCCTTCGATGTGGCCTCTCCTGGATTTTCTGAATTTCAGTTTAATTCATATATTTTGAGCACAACTTTGACCAGCAATATCTCCTAAACCATAATTCCAAATGAGTTGATTCTTTTTACACTAGTTTCATAATGAGCTAAAGTTTCTGTTTGCCAAGTTTGAGATTTTTTTTGCTCTAGATAATTTCTAGTGCAATAAAAGGCTTTATGTGACATTTTATTTTTGCATTTTAATTATTTTTGACAAGCTTCTAGTTGCCTTGGATAAGACCATGAGTATTGTGACATTCCTCTGAACTAAGGCAAGCCACAACAATCATTAGCAAGGATGGCATTGCAATAGCAATGATTTTACTTGAATTAAAATTCATTTTAATACCATTTAGTTGAAATAATTTGCAATATGAACCTTGTGCATATTATTTCATCCATGTTATATCTTTGCAGTAGAGTATATGTCATCTTGGTAATATGTGCAGTAGAGATCATGTTATTTGTTCATACTATTGATGATGCATTTACTCTCCGTATGACTCGTGCATTTCATTCCATACTATGACTCAAATAATTTAAATTTCAAGTTAAACATGATGTTAATTCAACTTGAACAAGTTGTTGATTGAGTCATGGTTCCACCAAATCGAGCTCACCAGTGCAACCACACTTGCCTGGATGGTGAAGCCCTAATTGGGTTTATAATCATGCCTCTCGCCGGTGCCTCCAACTAGGGAAGGCTATGTGCTCGCTCTGCCCTGGCCTGCTAGGTAGCCATAACCTTGTGTGCCCGAAGTTGTATGATACCATTGCCTTGTTCGGGATGTTTGTTTTAGTTTTGGCCACGACGATGGTCGGCCACAAAGGTGGCAGATGTCACACGGTGACATCGGGGCAACCCGGGACGTAGCCCAAAGGGGAGTTTGTCGGAGTGGTCGGGAGATTGTCATGCAATAGATTGGTTTTGTCGGAATGTCATTGATCCACCCGAATGGGAGCACGTGGCCATGAATTCTATGGTGTGGGTATAGTGTACTAACCTCTGCAGAGTTTATAATCTATGATAGCCGCATCCTTGGTTATGGACACAGTTCATAGTAGGTCACACCGTGGGTCAATAGATATAATTAACTGGCACACCTAATAACACCGAGATGGCACATTCAAAAGTTGGTGATCTTGTGAGGATCACTATGGTTGTTTCGGATGTGATCTAGTGAGGATCATGATGGTAAGTTCTTGTGGTGGTTACGAGGTAATCCGATATGGTAAGTTGGTCTGAGGGACCGTGATCATTGCACCATGTGCACTTCATGGATACAGTATCATGCTCATGCTCATGCATTCAACTTGTTAAATGCCTTGTTGTTGTTTGTCATATTTGCTTTGTTTGCTGTGAGCTTGCGAGTACATTCAAACTACTCACCTGGCATGTCATGCCACTTTCAGGAGAAACTGTATCAGGAGTTGGAGTCGTTCGATTTGTCGTGATCTAGGCCATGTCCCAGCAGTGTCCATGTGAGTTGGAGTTCCGCTATGTGATTGTTCCCCTGCCACGTAGATGCTTCCTTATCATTGAGGTCCCTGTCTTGTCTACTAAATAATGTACATAAGTGCAGCCGCACCGTGTGTGCCGCTTGGCCTCGTTTCATTATGTAACCATCAAACCTATGTATCCGCAAGAGATCAATAAAGCGGTTGTTTCTGTACCAAGTTGTTGTGTATTGGCAGAAGACTTGATCTCTGGGCTGGCAATGCAAGGTAAACTAGTTGCTCTGAGCCGGGGTGCCACATAACTTGGCCCTGATTCCTGCACCTACAAGACACGAATGGGAACAGCTTGTGAGTCATGAGACGCATGGTGCATAGAGACGCCTTGATTCCCGGTCCATTTGTGATTGGTCATAAGAGTAGTGGGGCGGTAAGGCGTCATTTAACCTTCGCCTGCTGCCCCACACCTCTGCTTCCCTGTTTTTCTTCCTCCTCGTGCCCCTACTCCGCCATCATAGCGACGTTCATCATCTTCGGGCCCTTCACTTCCTCTCCTAGGTGACAAGATATGGGTCAACAAGGTTCTGAGGCCGGTGCCGAGAGCGTGCGGGTGACTCACAAGGCGGAGAAGAAATGAAAGGTGGAGAGCGCCGGTGATGCCGTCGACGCGCAGCCTAGCAACGAAGTCCTCGTTAGTCCGTGGACTCGCTCCGTCATCTACCAGGCTTCCTGGCTGGTGGTATGTCCCCTCGAAGTTATTGCGAAACTCGTGCTCGAAATCTTCCCATCTATGGATGGAGTTTGGTGGGAGCCCATTCAACCATGACCGTGCCGATCCTGATAGGCATAGCGGGATGTGGCAGAGGGCGTTCCCAATATCACCATGTGTCAGCTCGACAGACGTCAGGTAGTCGCTGAGCCAAACGTCAGGTTTGGTGTCTCCTGAGTATTTTTTGACCCCGCGCATGATGAATGGTTGCGGGAACTGGTGCGTGATGACCTCATAGCCAAAGCACATGGGGATGATGACGGTCGTTAGACGGGGGATTGGAGCTTCATAGTCCAGTCTACGGCTCTCCATGGCCTGGCGCACAGATGGTCGCGGAGGTCATCGCGGTGGCCTAGGCGACCGTGAACGGATCCTTCCGACCGCCTGGCCCTCGCGGCCTGTATTGTGTGTCGGAGGTCATCGACGCGCAGCGTCTTGTCATATCTCTCGACGTCGTCTTCCTCCCGATATCCTTGTAGCGGATCATTGTTAGGCGGTCCATGACCGCCCGGTGTATGAGGTTCTTGTCTTTCTTGGAGCTCGCCCGTCCTGTGGATGGCTTTGATGAGGTCGGCTAGGATTTCGGGGTCTGTGGGTGTGTCTTGGAGCTTATTTACCAGTGATACCGCCTCCTGGATGCTCTGAGATGCTGTAAGGAGCTCTCTTGGCCCGTGCTCATCGGTTTCCTCGACGTTCTTGTCACCTTCGGCCTCTGTGTCTCGCTGGCGGCCTTCGCGTTGTGGCTGCTTGGTGCTATATGTTGTTGAGTGTTCCCTTGCCTCGTTTGCTTTAAATAGTGCATGGCTTACAGCCCCCAGCGTAAAGATCTCGATGTGCTCGTCCTCTTGGGACTGGGGTGGGCTGCCCTTATGGGCAGTTGGGTCTGCGAACTTCGTGGATTTTCCACCTTTGTGGTGGTCGAGCATGGCATGTTGTCGCTTGCTTCAGCCTCCATTTCCGCAAGCATCACCTTGTAAAGAGAAATTGGTTGTGGGACGTACGGCTCGACTTTGCCCTCTGCTTCCTGCTGGTGGCAGAGTTTTGAGGTCTCTTGATCTTTTCCTCGGCCTCTATTCTCCATCCCTGGAGACCTGATTTTGGTTGGTGAGGTTCTGATATTTTCGGCCTCAATCTTCTTTGGTGAGGTCAGTTCGCCATCTGCGTCCTCATGGTCAGATAATGATAATAGATCTACAGTGTCGACACTGCAATCTGAGATCATTTCATCAAGGAAACAATCTTCGACGGGGTGATCAATGTGGAAGTTGTCGCACACCATGGCGATGAGTTGCATGTTCTTTCGAGAATGTTGGTGGAGCTCATTCTGGTATGTAGCCCCCGCGTCCCTTAGTTCATATGGAAAATGATCAGCGGGGTCGGTGGCTAAGGTTGTCGTGGCCGGAACGCCGCCATGTTGGATAGGTGGCAGGCATATCTGGAGGTCGCCACGCGTGTCGGTGATGAAAACGATGTTGCCGATGTAGATCATGTGTGTGGGACGGGCCGGTAGGTTGATGTCGACCCGGCCCATGTTGTTCGAGCCAAAGGTTAGGCTTTCCCCAGCGAGAGGCCGCTGGAAGTAGAAAATGATCCGACCCGTGATCGGTCTCCAGCCGGTGTCGCCCGTGCCTGGCACGCCAACTAACAGAGCAGCTTTCTATCAAATCCCTCGGTAGGGCTCCAAGCGCAGCTGGAAGTTATGGATCGAAGGTCACACGAGGCATTTATCTAGGTTCGGGCCTCCGAAGAGTAATACCCTACATCCTGCTGGTTTTGGATATTCATAATGGAGGGATACCTCGTGCGAGGGATACAATGGTGTATGATGTTGCTACGAGAGTTTCTCCTATCTAAGGATTGATCGATCAAGGGGGAACCTAGGCCTCTCTTTATATAGACAGGAGAGATCTAGGGTTTACATGCTAGATGAGATCTGGGGACGCTGATGTCCTCTAGTCTTGGGCGTCAAGAAGGTCTTCGGGTTCCTTAGGGTTAGCATCACATCGTGGGCCTATTGGGCCCCCTTGTGGTTGACGAGGTCGGGCTCCTTGGTATTAGCTACCCCTTGTAGAGGACCCCGTCAGAGCATCACTTATTTATGGAGGAAGATGGGAACCACTCCATGGAAAAGGAAATTTGCTCACACTTAACGGTATGCATTGACAATGTTTGTATTATATGTTTAACTACCAGTACCTTTTTTCAAATAGTTGGATTATGGTGTTAGTTTCTATACATCATTTATTGTTGGAATACCATAGCAAATTTATTGTCATGCAACAATTTCAAAGGAAAATTGATGTACTTTGGATTGGAAACTATGCCATGAAACTCCCTTGTGGAGGAAAACTATTATTGTTATAGGACACTATGTGCAACTTCAGTGAGAAGGGATTTGATTTATTGTTCTATCTTGGAATCTATTGACTATGTTATACTATTTGGAAAAGGAAGAGTGCAAATATTGCTCAGTAATAAATTAGTGCATTATTGAACTTTACACAATGGTCTCTTCTTTCTTGATGGTCCATTGGAAGTTGGCAACCCAAATTTTATTTGGTGAAGATAACTCCATAGAGAGGAATATTAATAATGGGAACACATGCCTGGAATCATATTATTTATATCATCCATGACTTGGTGACATATCTCGGAACAGGATCAAGTGGGAGGACTATGGTACTTGTAAATCATTTATAATGGTTATTTTTTATTTATACACCTTTTCTGAAGGTGGAAGGAGATAAAAAAGCTTTACATCATTATTTATTTTGATATTCTTATGGTATTTCTTTGGACACTCCCACTACAGATCATTTTTATCTCATTCATTGATGATTGCACTAGATATGGTTATGCTTATACTATTTCAAAATACAAGTCGGAATGTTTTAATTTGCTTGTCATATTATGTACTGAAGTGGAAAATCAGTTGAATAAAATATTCTAAAGTTTTAACAACTGATTGGTGGGGGAAATACACTTTAGGAATATATCAATTGGCATGTAAAGAGCATGAAATTATTCACCATTGTAATATACCGTACACTCCACTATTGAATGGAAGAATTGAATGTCTTTTATACTCCCTTGTTATTTTTGTTAATGAAGCATTGCATATTGTCATTTGTTGATATCATTCTTCATCTAGCATAGTCATTATATGTCTTGACTAGATGGAAATCTTCTATTTTGGCATGAAATTCTCAGTTACGGCAAAGCACACATCGGGAATTTTGTAATGGTTATTCTAGTGGATCAAACTGGTGGAAAAGTAGGAACACAAAAATTATTATGATCAAGGGTGGACTTATTGACAATCATACTGGACTACAATCTTGACCCCAGAGGAAACTACAAGAGTAACTCCCGACACTAACATGCTTAGGATAATTGGGAGAGATTAACTTGGAATGTCATCTCTGGACAATTGTTATGTGTTCTTTAGGGGGGAAGTCACTCTAAATTTTAGAGGAAGTCTCTTAAGAAGGCTTAAATTTTTCTTCAGTGTCAACTATGGGTGGAAGAGATGCGGGAAGGAACAAATTCAATGAGCAAATATATAGTTTGGGAACTTATTATCATACCAAACAACTGCAAGCCCATTGTCTGTAAGTGTTTTTATTTATTTAAGGAAATTTGGCTAATTGGAATATTATAATGTCCCTCTTTCTATTCAATTCTTTCACAAAGGGAAACATACTTTGTGGAAACTCTCTCTCTCTCCTGGAATTTAGGGAAAGAGGAACTGAAGACATGGTTTGCTAATTTAATACATTAATGTATGGTCTTATAACAAGCTTCACATCAATGGAATAGCGGGTCATATGGTTTTCTAAATGAAGCAAGGCGGTCATCTACAAATGTAAGTGTAAAATATTTTGCATTATTATTGTGTACGTTAACATTGTTTTGTTGTTTGCAATGATAAAGTCACATTGATGGAATTGAAAGTTTGGTCATGTTTTAACTTCCATATGAAAGGAACGTTCGAAACTTCCTATGTTTTAGGGGTGCAACTACATAGGGTATGTTTTGAAACGTTTCCTATGAAAATTGCAAATTATTAAAGTACCTGAAACCAAACTCAGTGAGGAATTATGTTTGAACTCCCGAGGACAAAGGGATAATAATGGTGTTGAAATATACTGTATCTTTGTTATACAATCATACCTTAGCTTTTGGAATTTATGCTACATTCAAGCAGTGGAAGAAAAGACAAGCAGCTAAGGGAATCTCCCACATCATATAACATTGTGGAAAGTGCATCACAATTTGTCACTTGTTCTGGAATTTATATTAAAGGTAAACACATTGAGGTAGCTATTATTGTATCTACAAGATGAGAAACAAGTCCAGGTACGCATATTCAAAAAAAATAGTACTAATAAGGTGCAGGTTCACTGACACAAGTCAGGAATTTATTTCAAAACATAGTTACTTATGGAACTTCATTTACTGAATGGATTTGATATTTATGTGGTTTTGAAAACTTTATTCAACATGGTTATCATCTATTTGACTCGATGTGGAATTAATCATATTATTGATATATGTGATGGAAAATAATTGATGCGGAATTTCATTTGAGGAAGCAAAATACTCAGGGTGCCTATAAATTGGAATTACACTCGAGGAAATAATACTCGAGACGCCGAGGATAGCTATACTGGAATAATTAGGCGGAAACTAAAGGTCTCTAGTGGTTTTAAGTGTCACAACAAGGAAACATATTGAAAGGAAGTATCACCATATATATATTGTAGGTTTTCAACGTAGTGTTAATATGATTGTTGATCCCTTGACTAAGCCTCTTAGTCAGGAGGTATTTGGCAAGCATGTTAAGGCTATGGGTTTACGAATATTTGAATGATTGTTTGGGACAAGTGGGAGATGTTGGAATTATGTGTCCTGCAACTATATTCAAATTACTATGAATTACTAATATTCGGAATACCTCAGGAATTATACATGTATTTATGCATGAAATTACTTTACATGATTATCATGAAATTATTACTTGTTGGAACGTACTTAAGTTGTATGCTTAAGGAAGCTGGTCGATTATCAGTGGAATACAATATACAATTTATATTGGAAAGACTACACGGATACACTGATAATTGGAAGGAGCTAGATCATATAGTTAGATTACAGCCCTAATATTTATCTACATAATTAGAGGAATTTACACTCTATCATAGCGCTTTGCTCACAAGCGTGTGCTACGGGAACACAAGGGGTAGAATCCGTTAACAGACAAATTTGATCGTGGTTGGTAATTTGTAATTTGATCTGGAGTCTATTTTGAAAAACTAGTTAAAAAGATTAGGAATCCTATCTGCATAAGAGATAGACTCTTTGAAATGACGATATAAGATGGTCCCTAACTCCTAACCTCAGATATACGAATTGTAAGCGACACCACGGATAAGCATAGAGGAATAGGAGATAGACCACAAAATTATTTCCAACAAGACAATAGTGTAGTGTGTAGAGGTTACTAGCAGAACGTACCAACAATGGACGAATTTATGGGGGTACTCCTGTACCGTCAAAACTAAAGGTTTTCTTGTGGCGTTAGGCCCAACACTCAATCCAACCTTTGATGTTTTGGAGCACAGGAACATGGCTGATACACACCGCTGCCCACTTTGTGGCTTCGATGATTCTTGGTGTCCTGGTGGAATGCTCCTTGGCCAGATGTGTGTGCGGCCTCGCTTTTTTTTAGAAAAAGAGAAAGACCTTGATTTCTGCATCTGGGTGATGCATGCAATCACTTTATTAATTATTAAAAAAAACCTTACAAAAAAATACAGCAGTAAGTCTGAAGCCACCGTCTAGGCAATATCTATCGCTAAGTTCGGGTATAATACCAAACAGATCTCGCAGCCAAGCCTAACATCTAAGATCTGAGGCCCCAACCGAGCCACTTGCCGGGTATGGGGCACACTTCGGTCCAGCGCGCTCTCAGAGGCCGTCGCCGCCAACTGCCACCACTTCATCTTCAGAGTTGTACTGACGTATCAACCTTGCCCGGTCTAGCTGCCGTCGACGCCATCATGACGCCAGACAACGCGACCATCCTGTGCTCGTCCATCAACACACGCCCAGCAGCGAGACCCCGCTGCTCCATGCTGTTGAGACCCGCTGTTGTCGACGTGTCAGATGCAACGCCACTCCTCCTTCACGAACACCACTTGCTGACACTGGTCTCATTCCCTCCACCTGCAGTTCCTTTGCACTCCCAGCCGAGCTCCAGTGCCCCTGGAGACACCTCCAGGAAGGTCACGACGCGAACAACGCCGCTGCCGCCAGATCCGAAGAGGATTGAAGGTTTTCACCCGGCCGGGGATCGGGGTGGGTAGATTGGACCCTCAGATGTGCCTTCATGAAGGAAAGCGGCGCCCATGGGCATCGCCGCCGCCGGGCCGGCCAGACCGGCCAAGGTTTCCCCCGGACCCAAAGTACACCACCAGGGCTCATCATCACCAGAGCCTGCAACCGCAAACCACCGGGACGACGAGAGAGGCAGCAGGAGAAAGGGGAACCTTCAGATCTGATGCAACGGAGCACCGCGCCACGGCCGGACTCCACTAGCCACCCGTCGCCCACGCGGCTGAGCACACTAGTCAGCGTCGCCTGCAGACATCGGCAGCCGCCGGACGACGCCGCCTCGCTGACAGGGACGCCGCCCAAGGATCCACGGGCCACCGATGCGATACTTCGGCCCGTAGGCCGACGGGATCGATCCGGGCGCCGAGATCCCTGCCGTCACCTTCCCCGGCGCCCGCGCGGGCTTTGCCAGCGGCCGTCTCCGATGACGGCGAGGGAGGGAAGGGGGATGAGGGGAGGCGGCGCAGCGGAAGATCTGATCGCCCCCGAGTCGTCCATGGGGTACGCCCTTAATCAAAATATCTCCTTTGATCAACTTGATCGAAACAAGGATCCCAGATGCAAAACTTTGGCTCTCTGCTATGCAGGAATCATTATCAAATGTGCACTACGTTGAGATGATAGTCACGATGTGGTTCGCGAGACGGAAAGCAACTTACGAGCATGAATTTCAGTCGCCATTATCAACCCACTTGTTCGTCAAGAATTTCTTGTGTGAAGCTTGAGATCATCTCTCCAAAGAAAATAACAGTGCAACCGGCCCCAGCCCAAGTTTCTGTTCGTCAACCTTGGATCAGACCCCCTCGAGGTATTCTGATATTCAATGTCGATGGTGTTGTGACAATGAATAAGGACTCTGACAAGTGCCATATGTGTGGGCTAAAGGAGGTCGGGCCACACGTCCTTCTAGCCATCAATTGTGACACGTCGGGCTTTTTTTCACACACGCCGGGACGAAAACAGATGGTGTTAGCGGAAATCTATTAGGTTTTCAAACTTTAAAATATTTTATCTCTTAAATGAAAATTCCGATTAAAAATCCGTTTTCACCATTAAATCCGTCATGACAAGGACTTCAAAACTACTCCCTCTGTCCCATAATATAAGAGCGTTTTTGACATTAGTAAAGTGTCAAAAACGCTCTTATATTATGGAACAGAGGGAGTAGATCTCATATCGAGATGTTTCGACGATATTTTTTGGCGGTCAAAAGTTGTCATGTCTATTGCACATAAATTGTCATGGTGTTTACACTGAAGTTGATGTTTCAACTATTTTTTCTTCTACATTTAAAGTAAATTTTGACATGTTATAAAAAAAGGAAATTAAGAAACTAAACTTGCCGTAATGAATTAATAAAATTTATCATGATCCATGAAATAATTTTGACATGGTTCATAATTAAAAAGAATCCATCGTCAATTACTTTAAAAATTGACTCAAATTTGCCATGAACGAGAAACTAAAATTTCCATGGTAAATTACTTAAATTTTGCCATGATACATGCACTAAAATTTACCATGGTTCATACAAAAATAATAATTTCCATGGTCAAAGTACTAGAATTGTCATGGTCAAAATACTAAAATTGTCATGATTTATAAACTAAAATTGCCATGATGAATTACTAAAAATTTCCATGATCCACGAATTAAATTTCTTGTGGTTAATTACTAAAAATTGCCATGATCAATTAATAAAATTTGCCGTGAAAAGTAGTTGAAATACAATTGTAGCTTTAAATCTAAAAGAAAGAAAAAATAGATGATACTTATCATTTGGGAAGAATAATGATAGAGGTGCATCGGCAGTGGTTTGCCGTGATCAACAAGGAAGCTACATGGGATCTTTTTCCATCACTTTTCCTGGAATTACTGGGCTAATGTTGAAGTTACTGGAATTACTGAAGCCTCATCATATTTGTTAGCAGGGTGCTAATGGTGGAAGTTACCGGGATGGCCATGTCATAGTTATCACGCTGCTCATGCCAAAGTTACCAAGCCTAAGATTAACTTTTTTATTGATGGCAGGCAGTTCAAGTTAAAGATTGTACGTTAATTGCTCGGATCATCATAAATAGAAAAGGGTTAGCATTCTGGCAGGCAGTTCAGGTTAAAGGTTGTACTGTACTAGTATAACGAAAAGAATCACAAGTAATCTATTGTGTACAAAACAATACAAACAATTACCAATTTGCTCTACATGCTACTGATTTCCCGCAACATATGCGCTCGGAATTACATTTTGAAGCACATGTATGACCTAACAATTTTGGAAAACTCTCCTTTTCATCCGACTAATTTCTTGCTGTTTTAAGTCGCCTTCGTCTTGCGCCACGTGTTCCAGCGGGACCAACACACCGCTTACCTTGCCCTTCCTTATCTTCTCGGCCTCCCATGGATCCCATCCACGAGCTCCCCCTTTCTCTCTTTCTTCTATCCCCAAGCGTCTCTCCTTCCATGAGTTGGTGCTCCCTTGGCCCGTCCAACCATCGCTCGTTGCTGGCGCTTCACTACAGGAATCCACGAGTTGTGTAAAGGAGGTTCACCCACCGGTGAGTTTTACGAGAGCTGCTACGATTTTGCAAGTCAGGGCATCGGCGGCAACCGGCAAGCCGGATGGTGTTTTGTGGAGAGTCGACCATCAGCTCGACATGCTGCAAATTAAAGAAGCGAGCCAATGGTGCTTCATGCCGGAGCCGTTGTGGTGCCGCGAAGGACCAGCCGCTTTGATGCAGCGGGGGCGCCGCTGGCCGCTGCTGCAGAGCGTCGCCGGTGGTGCGGAGGGTGAGCGTCTGGCGTGCTGTGTTGCAACTTCCGCCGCGCTACAAGACTGGAACCCACTCGTCAGTGCTGCATGCCGGATGGGGTGTGACGCCGTCAGGCCGCCGCTTCTGCGATGAAGCCCACATCGCCGGCCGCCGGTGGTGCAATGAAGCCCTCGTCGTCGGCCCCGGTGCTGCAATGAAGCCCTCGTCGATGCGGTGCTGCCATGGAGCTTCAATGGAGCTTCCCAGGACGCCGGGTACTAGTTAGAGTTGCATTGTAGCTTTGCCGCACTGGTAGAAAAAGGGCCTGTTGTCCCGGTTCGTAAGGGCCTTTTGTCCCGGTTCCTGAACCGGGACTAAAGGGTCGGTACTAATGCCCTGTCCCTTTAGTCCCGGTTCAATCCAGAACCGGGACTGATGGGCCTCCACGTGGCCTGTGCGCGGAGCCCAGGCAGGAGAACCTTTGGTCCTGGTTGGTGGCACCAACTGGGACCAATAGGCATCCACGCGTCAGCATTTCTGTGGCTGGAGGTTTTTTTTGAAAGGGGGGGGGTTGGGGGTTTTGGGGGGTTAATTTAGGTGTTTCATATATTGTGTTAGCTAGCTATAATTAATAGAGAGAAGTGTCCTCTCTTATGTCCGTGCTTGGTCGACGCTACGTACTATACATACGTATAGAGAGGACTAGACACGCTAGCTAGCTAGTAAGCAAACGAAGGAAACAGAAGATCGTCATGAACATATATGCATACATAGAGAAGTGATATCGACCACCTCTCCTTCTCCGAGAGATTGGTCGAACAACAAGTTCTCGTATATCTATCCGACACTACCGGCTACATATATACAATAATTATCTCTTACAAATATAATCATACGGACTCATGGTCCACATAGTATTCTCCGTCTTCAGCGATCACGTGGTCAAGAAAGAATGCCGCCAATTCCTCTTGAATTGCTCGCATGCGAGCTAGTGCTATGAGTTCATCCCGCTTCCGAAACATCTAATTTGAAGAAGGGGGTCAATACATATATATATGAATGAATGAAACTCAACACAAATGATGGTAATAAAATAAAATTGTGAATTTTGTTATTTACGTACTTCATATTGTTCGTCAGTGTAGCCCCGCTCACAGGTCGTGTGGCGGATGGACTCGCAAACGTAGTATTCACAGAAATCATTCCCTTGTTCCTGCCACAACCACTTTACAAGAAATAGAGGTCAATCAAACTGATAAGCAAGAATGCCAAATCAATAGGAGATGCGCGGAATATGCTACTATAGTACTTACTTTCGGGTGTCTCAATTGCAGCTTCTTCGGGAGTCCTGGAGCTTTTTTGGAGAATTTTTTCCAAACCCTGCCAGACAAAGAAAACAATTACTTGATATATCAGGAAATGAACAAAGTTGCTGATATGGTGGATAATGATCGATTTAACTTACTTCTCGAGCATTTGAGTCATGTCCGCATAGTCCTGGGGATCTTTTCGTCTTGAGTCTAAGACGGTTACTAGTCCCTGCTCAAGCTTAATCTCTAGGATAATATAGTGGTAACTGCACACGCATGCATAACTCATCAATTACATTACTATAACCTTGACTAATATATAAGGGAAACCGAATACGCACAAGACAGTAATACTCACTTGAAGTTGTAAGAAAAGAGTATTATATCTTTGTTTTCATTTATTACCAACGATCGTAGCAAGTTGGCCTCGGTAGCTGCGGCATGAAATTTAACCTGAGTTGCATCTATGAGATATGTGTTAATGAACCCAATATCACCGACTTGTCTTTTCTTCAATTTGGCGATCTTCAATCTGCATAATATAGTGAGGATGATTATAAATACATGCAATGAAAGAGCTGAGCTATATAGAGAGACTTAATGACAGAAGTAGTACTACTTACAGACAGTAGCAAGTGACCGTTGTTTTATCGAGGGCCAATTGATTGAAAAACTGAAAGAACTCCTCAAATGAAACAGGCAACAGTTCAATTCCAACGAGGTCATGCTCCTTTTTAACTTTCACATACAAAGTACTCCTCCCCCCAGAGTCTCTGCAGATTTTCAAGTACCAATCATGCAATCTTCGCATCATCGTTGATAGAGATCTTTCATCTTTGACGAGAGGCTTCCCGTACTCGTATCTTTGTATCTGCACCTCCATGAAATCATAATGTACATCGTCGAGCAGGTAATCGCCAAGATTGCTATAACCGGGCACCATCCTCGGATCATTAGCGATGTTGTCGCTAGGCACCTTGAGCGGGGGGCATGATTGCTTCGCTTGTTCGCCGAGCTGGGCAATTTGTTTCCCAGCTCGTTGTTCTTTCAGCCTTTGATCACTGACAGTACTTCCTGACCGCTCCGCTTTGACAAATTCCTTTCCAATAATGCGCTCATAGTTTCCTTTCGGCGGAGACTTGGGTGGTTTTGTCAGGGCAGCCAGAGTGCGCTTCGCTTTCACCGGATCTACCTTCTCCTCCGGAGGTGGATGTTTCTTTGCTTTCACCCCTTCAAAGTAGTTCCTCACTTCTTCTCATGCAATCTCGGCGTTCTCCTCCGGGGTCCTCTCGTATGGTAACTTCTCTGGAGTCTTCAGAGAAGGACCGAATCTGTATTTCCTCCCACCTCTGGCTGTACTGCTAGACGCCGGCAGAGCAGACGGAGTGGTTGTCTTCTTTACTTGCTTACGAGGCGGAGGAGAAGGACTACGACGCGCCGGAGCAGCCGGAGCGGCGGTAGGTCTCTTCCGCCCTTGCTGACGAGGCGGAGAAGGAGGAGGCTGGCTGCTCGGGCGCGTCGGCGCAGGCGGAGAAGGAGGCGGAGTGCCGCCACGCGCCGGAGAAGGAGCCGGTCGAGTGCCCTGATCGTCACTCGCTGGAGGAGGAGGCGGTGGAGGAGGCGGGGTGCCCTGACTCGCCGGAGGAGGAGGCGGTGGAGGAGGCGGAGTGCCCTGACTTGCCGGAGGAGGAGGAGGAGGAGGCGGAGGTGTCCAGTTCGGAAGGTTGATGAGCTCCTTCCGCCATAGGCATGGAGTCTTCAGAGCAGACCCCAGCCTAGTCTCCCCTTCACCGGTAGGGTGGTCAAGCTGGAGGTCCTCCAATCCCTCCGTTATTTCATCCACCATCACCCTAGCATATCCTTCTGGAATCGGCCGGCAGTGAAAAGTTGCGCCGGGTTCAGTAGGATAAACAGAGCCAACAGACGCCTTGACCTTCAAATTCATCCATTCCGTCATAAGGTGGCAATTTTGAGACTCCGTGATAGCATCCACGGGATAGCTGGCAGGAGCCATCAAGGCATGCTCCGGCTGAAGCAGCTCGGTGGAAGCCACGCTGCTTCTCCGCTGAGATGGCGGGGTAGCTTCGGGGGAAGCTTCGGCAGTACGTTTGCTGCGATTTGCTTCTCGTTCCTCTATCGCTTGTACCCTTGCTTGCAGCGCCTACATTTGGGTCTGCTGCAATTTTTTCCTCCTCTCCTGGGATTTGTAACCGCCTGCGTCCGGAAACCCAACCTTCCACGGAATGGAGCCTGGTGTGCCTCGTGTCCGTCCAGGGTGCTCAGGATTCCCGAGGGCCATTGTGAGCTCGTCGTTCTCTCTATCTGGAAAGAACGTCCCTTGCCGTGCTGCTTCGATATCTGCTGAAGCTTCCTGACTGGTATGTCCATTTGATCGTTCGTCCAAATGCACTTCTCTGTTACAGGGTCCAAGGTTCCGCCAGCATCGAAGAACCAAGTCCGGCAACGGTCTGGCCAGTTAATTGTCTCTGGTTCGATCCCTTTATCAACCAGATCATTCTCAGTCTTGGCCCACTTAGGCCGGGCTACGAGGTAGCCACCTGACCCCGTGCAATGGTGATGCTTCTTCTTCGCAGCATTTTGCTTGTTTGTCGCCGACATCTTCTTACTCTTTTCCGATGTCTTGTGGGCCACAAATGCGGGCCAGTGATCTCTGATCTTCTCATATCTGCCCTTGAATTCTGGTGTCTCTTTATTTTCGACAAACGTATTCATCTCTTTCTTCCACCTCCTGAATAGTTCTGCCATCCTCTTAAGAGCAAAAGACTTGATTAATTGCTCTTTAACTGGCTTCTCTGGATCATCCTCTGGCGGTAGGGTGAAATTTGACTTTAGCTCAGTCCAAAGATCATTTTTCTGCATATCATTGACATAAGACACCTCAGGGTCTTCTGTAGCCGGCTTTAACCATTGTTGGATGCTGATCGGGATCTTGTCCTTAACCAAAACCCCGCACTGAGCAACAAATGCGCTCTTTGTCCGGAGGGGTTCAATCGGTTGGCCATCGGGCGCGATTGCTATGATCTCAAACTTTTCATCTGAGCTCAACTTTTTCTTCGGGCCTCGTCTCTTTACCGAAGTTGTGCTCGATCCGGAGGGCTAGAAAAAAGAACAAAGACTTAATTAATATGTGTACATACCGAAATAATGAATGCATCAATTAGCTAGTCAGCAAAAGCTTAACTAATATATATACCTGGCCGGACTCGGTTCGGTCACCGGAGACGTCATCACGGTCTCCTTCTTGCACCGGCATTGGGTCACCGGAGCCGTCCTCACGGTCTCCTTGCACCGGCATTAGGTCACCGGAGCCATCATAATCATAGCCAGCTGCTTTCAGACCATCGGTGTCGTTGAGAAACAACGAGACGACGGCATCACTTCCTCGTGCGATTATGTCCCCCAACAACTCTTCTTGTACTTCGTCTCGGGCGGTGTCCATAGTTTCTACAAATATTGACAACATGGCAATTATTATTCAAACATGACAGATGGATATATTAGTGGCAAACGTAGAACTAATATTAATTAGTGGCCTCGACGCTGCTTCTCTAGGGTTTGGGGTGGCCTCGACAACGCTTCAAGGATAAAAAAAGAGGAAGAAGAAGAAAAAAAAAGAGGAGAAGAAAGAATAGAGGAGAAGACTTCCTCTTCTTCCTCTCCTCTTCTTCCCCTTCTTCCTCGCCTCTCTCATGAATGTCCGACGTTCTCGACCCCCCTCCCCCACGTGTCGAAGAAAAAAAGAAGAAAAAAAAGGAGAAGAAGAAAGGAATAGAGGAGAAAAGAGAAAATAGAATATATATTCTATTTTTCTTTTCTTCTCCTCTATTCCTTTCTTCTTCTCCTCTTCTTTTTCTTTTTTTCCTCTTCTTATTTATTTCTTCTCTTCTTCCTCTCCTCTTCTTTCTTTCTTCCTCTTCTTATTTTCTTCTTTCATATCCTTCTTTTTCTTCTAAATTTTAGCATATTCTAAATTTTCTTCTAACTTTCTATATATGAACAAAAAACTTTCTATGAACAAAATATTCTTCTTTCTTCCTCTTCTTTCTATGAACCAGAAAAATTACATATATGGAAAAAGATTAATACACATATGAACAAAAAAATACACATATACATACACATAGCCATACACATAGCCACATACATACACATATACATTATATATATATATGAACAAAAACTAATAAAAATGAAGGGCGCGCAGGGGCGGCGGCACGGCACGGCAGGGGAGGCGCGCGGCGGGGCGGCGTGCGGCGGCAGCGAAGGGTAGGGGCGGCGCGCGGCGGCCGCGCAGGGCAGGGGCGGCGCAAGGCGGCAGCGCGCGAAGGGCAGGGGAGGCGTGCGGCGGCAGTGAAGGGCACGGGCGGCGCGCGGCGGCCGCGCGGGGCACGGGCGGCATAGGGCGGCAGCGCGCGAAGGGCGGGGGCGGCGGCGACGGCGGCCAGTACAAGGGGAGGAGCAGGGGAACGGGCGGCGCTCACAGCGAGGTGGCGTCGGCGACGAGGAAGGCTTGGGGACGGCGGACGGTGAAGGCGCGCTCGGGGGCGAGGGCAGGGGCGCGCGGGCTCGGTGGGCGGCGGACGGCGTCATTCTGGGCAGCCTTGCGGCGTCGATGAGCTCGGCGTCGTCGGGCGGGCCGGGGGGCAACTGGCGATGAGTTCGTCAAATTTTCCTAAGTCCTGCTTATATACACACAGTATTGGTCACAGTTGGTGCCACGAACCGTGACCAATGCCCCTTTTAGTCCCGGTTGGTGCCACCAACCGGGACCAAATGCCAATTTTCAGCAGCCCAAAGGGCGGGAAGCGGCGGCCTTTGGTCCCGGTTGGTGGCACCAACCGGGACTAAAGGGGGGCATTGGTCACGGTTGGTGCCACGAACCGTGACCAATGCCCCCCTTTAGTCCCGATTGGTGCCACCAACCGGGACCAAAGGCCTTGTGCTGCTGCGGCGTCGAAAGTTTAGTCCCACCTCGCTAGTTGAGAGGGGTGCGCAGTGGTTTATAAGCCCCACTGCCGCACCCCTCTCGAGCTTCTCTCCATTGCAGGCTTACGGGCCTAATTGTCACTGCTATGCCTGTGGCCTACTAGGCCTCCTGCGGGCCTGAATCCTGGCCCTTGGATGGGTTTCTAGTCGTATTTAGGCCGTGGGGGCCCAGTAGGTGGCATTTTTTTTGTTTTTTTGTTGCTTTATTTTATTTTGTTTTGTTTTTTGCTTTATTTTTTAATTCTTTATGCTTTTAGTTTTAGAAAAATTATAAACCTTTTGTTAATGCCATTAGTTTTCAAATTTAAAAACACTTTTTTGTTTTTTTATTTTCTTTGTTGCTTTATTTATTTTATTTCTACTTACAACAAAATACTTATTGTTGCTATTTTTTCAGTTTTTTGTTTTGTTTTCTGCATTATTTATTTTCTTTTGTTTTTGCTTTATTTTTTATTCTTTTTGGTTTTAGTTTTAGAAAAATTATAAACTTTTTGTTAGTGCCATTAGTTTTCAAATTTGAAAACACTTTTTTTGTTTTTTTGTTTTCTTTGTTGCTTTATTTATTTTATTTTGTTTCTAATTACAACAAATACTTATTGTTGCTATTTTTTCCAGTTTTTTTGTTTTGTTTTTTGCATTATTTATTTTCTTTTGTTTTTTGCTTTAATTTTTAATTCTGTTTGCTTTTAGGTTAGCAAAATTATAAACTTTCTGTTAGTGCCATTAGTTTTAGAAAAAATATAAACTTTCTGTTAGTGCCATTAGTTTACAAATTTGAATAGTTAAAATTTGAATTTTTTGAAATTTGTGTGAATCACAAGTTTGTGATTAACTTACTAAAAAAATGAGAATAGATGCGCTTATAGAGAAAATTCAACCTAAATTCATACTAAATTTCTATGAATTTCAGAGAAATTCACTATGAATTTAGGTTAAACTTTTCTCTATTAGGGCATCTATTTTCACTTTGAGAGGAGCTCAACAAGGCAGAGAGGGAAGGGCTTATAAACTGGTGTGAGCCCCCTTCGGTTGGCGAGGTGGGACTAAACTCTGCCCACAACGAGGACCAACCCTTTAGTCCCGGTTTGTGACACAAACCGGGACTAATGGTCATGGGCCAGGGGCGAGGAGCAAAATTATAAACTTTCTATTAGTGCCATTAGTTTTAGAAAAATTATAAACTTTCTGTTAGTGCCATTAGTTTTCAAATTTTAATAGTTAAAATTTGAATTCTTTGATATTTGTTTGAATCACAAGTTTGTGATTAACTTTGCTTTTTCTAGTTTTTTTTTGTTTTTTGCATTATTTATTTTCTTTTGTTTTTTGCATTTTTTAATTCTTTTTGCTTTTAGGTCAGAAAAATTATAAACTTTCTGTTAGTGCCATCAGTTTTAGAAAAAAAATATAAACTTTCTGTTAGTGCCATTAGTTTTCAAATTTGAATAGTTAAAATTTGAATAATGGTATTACGAGGGCCGAACCATAAGACATGAAAGCATTTCAAATAAACTCTGAAAAAGTTGAAAGTTGGCATGGTATCATAATTTCACCCACATAGCATGTGCATGTACAAAACGAACAATGGTAGCATGTTCGTGTGTTACAAAGTTGGCATGGTATCATCATAATAGTTGTGGGAGAAAGTCTTCACTTTTTCTTCGCTTGTGTCATTTGCTTATTGCGCCGTAACCATGGATAATCTTCATTGTTTATCAGGATGCTTGGGTCAGCCTTGACATTGAAGGGAGGAATTTCCTGAAACTTTTCATAATCTTTAGACATGTCTGTCTTGCCGTCCACTCCCAGAATGTCCCTTTTTCCTGAAAGAACTATGTGGCGCTTTGGCTCATCGTGTGATGTATTCGCTTCCTTATCTTTTCTTTTTCTCGGCTCGGTAGACATGTCCTTCACATAGATAACTTGTGCCACATCATTGGCTAGGACGAACGGTTCGTCAGTGTACAAAAGATTTTTCAGATCCACTGTTGTCATTCTGTACTGTGGGTCTACCTGTACCCCGCCGTCTGATAGATTGACCCATTTGCACTTAAACAAAAGGACCTTAAAATCAGGTCCGTAGTCAAGTTCCCATATGTCCACTATGTAACCATAATATGTGTCATTTCCGCTCTCGGTTGCTGCATCAAAGCGGACACCGCTGTTTTGGTTGGTGCTCTTTTGATCTTGGGCGATCGTGTAAAATGTATTCCCATTTATCTCATATCCTTTGTAAGTCAATACGGTCAAAAATGGTCCCCTAGACAACAAGTACAACTCATCACAAACAGTGTTGTCACCTCTGAGACATGTTTCCAACCAACTGCTGAAAGTCCTGATGTGTTCACATGTAATCCAGTCGTCGCACTGCTCCGGGTGTTTGGAGCGCAGACTGTTCTTGTGTTCATCGACATACGGGGTCACCAAGGTAGAGTTCTGTAGAACTGTGTAGTGTGCTTGAGACCAAGAATATCCGTCCCTGCATATTATTGAGTCTCTTCCAAGAGTGCCTTTTCCAGTCAGTCTCCCCTCATACCGCGATTTAGGGAGACCTATCTTCTTAAGGACAGGAATGAAGTCAACACAAAACCCGATAACATCCTCTGTTTGATGGCCCATGGAGATGCTTCCTTCTGGCCTAGCGCGGTTACGGACATATTTCTTTAGGACTCCCATGAACCTCTCAAAGGGGAACATATTGTGTAGAAATACGGGCCCCAGGATGACAATCTCGTTGACTAGATAAACTAGGACGTGCGTCATGATATTGAAGAAGGATGGTGGGAACACCAGCTCGAAACTGACAAGACATTGCGCCACATCACTCCTTAGCCTTGGTACGATTTTTGGATCGATCACCTTCTGAGAGATTGCATTGAGGAATGCACATAGCTTCACAATGGCTAATCGGACGTTTTCCGGTAGAAGCCCCCTCAATGCAACCGAAAGCAGTTGCGTCATAATCACGTGGCAGTCATGAGACTTTAGGTTCTGAAACTTTTTCTCTGGCATATTTATTATTCCCTTTATATTCGACGAGAAGCCAGTCGTGACCTTCATACTGAACAGGCATTCAAAGAAGATTTCTTTCTCTTCTTTCGTAAGAGCGTAGCTGGCAGGACCTTTATACTGCTTCGGAGGCATGCCGTCTTTTTCGTGCAAACGTTGCAGGTCCTCCCGTGCCTCAGGTGTATCTTTTGTCTTCCCATACACGCCCAAGAAGCCTAGCAGGTTCACGCAAAGGTTTTTCGTCGTGTGCATCACGTCGATTGAAGAGCGGACCTCTAGGTCTTTCCAGTAGGGTAGGTCCCAAAATATAGATTTCTTCTTCCACATGGGTGCGTGTCCCTCAGCGTCGTTCGGAACAGCTAGTCCACCGGGACCCTTTCCAAAGATTACATAGTGTAAATCATTGACCATAGCAAGTACGTGATCACCGGTACGCATGGTGGGCTTCTTCCGGTGATTTGCCCCGCCTTTGAAATGCTTGCCTTTCTTTCGACATTGATGGTTGGTCGGAAGAAATCGACGATGGCCCAGGTACACATTCTTTCTGTATTTGTCCAGGTATATACTTTCAGTGTCATCTAAACAGTGCGTGCATGCGTGGTATTCTTTGTTTGTCTGTCCTGAAAGGTTACTGAGAGCGGGCCAATCGTTGATGGTCATGAACAGCAACACCTTAAGGTTAAATTCCTCATGTCTGTGCTCATCCCACGTACGTACACCGTTTCCATTCCACAGCTGTAAAAGTTCTTCAACTAATGGCCTTAGGTACACACCAATGTCATTGCCGGGTTGCTTAGGGCCTTGGATGAGAACTGGCATCATAATGAACTTCCGCTTCATGCACATCCAAGGAGGAAGGTTATACATACATAGAGTCACGGGCCAGGTGCTGTGATTGCTGCTCTGCTCCTCGAAAGGATTAATGCCATCCGCGCTTAAAGCAAACCATACATTCCTTGGGTCCTTTGCAAACTCATCCCAGTACTTTCTCTTGATTTTTCTCCACTGCGACCCGTCAGCGGGTGCTCTCAACTTCCCATCTTTCTTTCGGTTCTCACTGTGTCATCGCATCAACTTGGCATGCTCTTCGTTTCTGAACAGACGTTTCAACCGTGGTATTATAGGAGCATACCACATCACCTTCGCAGGAACCCTCTTCCTGGAGGGCTCGCCGTCAATATCACCAGGGTCATCTCGTCTGATCTTATACTGCAATGCACCGCATACCGGGCATGCGTTTAGATCCTTGTATGCACCGCGGTAGAGGATGCAGTCATTAGGGCATGCATGTATCTTCTCCAGCTCCAATCCTAGAGGGCATACGACCTTCTTTGTTGCGTATGTACTGTCGGGCAATTCGTTATCTTTTGGAAGCTTCTTCTTCAATATTTTCAGTAGCTTCTCAAATCCTTTGTCAGCCACAGCATTCTCTGCCTTCCACTACAGCAATTCCAGTACGGTATCGAGCTTTGTGTTGCCATCTTCGCAATTGGGGTATAACCCTTTTTTGTGATCCTCTAACATGCGATCGAACTTCAGCTTCTCCTTTTGACTTTCGCATTGCGTCCTTGCATTGACAATGACCCGGCGGAGATCATCATCATCGAGCACATCGTCTGGTTCCTCTTGATCTTCAGCAGCTTCACCCGTTGCAGCATCATTGGGCACATCGTCTGGTTCCTCTTGATCTTCACCAGCTCCCCCCGTTGCAGCATCACCGTATTCAGGGGGCACATAGTTGTCATCGTACTCTTCTTCTTCGCCGTCTTCCATCATAACCCCTATTTCTCCGTGCCTCGTCCAAACATTATAGTGTGGCATGAAACCCTTGTAAAGCAGGTGGGAGTGAAGGATTTTCCGGTTAGAGTAAGACCTCGTATTCCCACATTCAGTGCATGGACAACACATAAAACCATTCTGCTTGTTTTCCTCAGCCGCATCGAGAAACTCATGCACGCCCTTAATGTACTCGCAGGTGTGTCTGTCACCGTACATCCATTGCGGTTCATCTGCGTGCATTATATATAATTAAGTGTCCAAATTAATAGAAGTTCATCATCACATTAAAACCAAAGTGCATACATAGTTCTCATCTAACAACATATAGCTCTCCAGAGCATCTAATTAATTAAACCATACATTGAAACTATGTAAAACATTTCAATGCAAAAACAAATGCGATCATAATCGCAACCAAGGTAACAATTGATCCAACGGCATAATGATACCAAGCCTCGGTATGAATGGCATATTTTCTGATCTTTCTAATCTTCAAGCGCATTGCATCCATCTTGATCTTGTGATCATCGACGACATTCGCAACATGCAACTCCAATATCATCTTCTCCTCCTTAATTTTTTTTATTTTTTCCTTCAACAAATTGTTTTCTTCTTCAACTAAATTTAACCTCTCGACAATAGGGTCGGTTGGCATTTCCGATTCACATACATCCTACATAAATAAAATCTATGTCATGTTGGTCGGCATAATTTTTATAAACAATAAATGAACCAATAGTTATAAAGATAATATATATACCACATCCGAATCATAGACAGGACGAGGGCCGACAGGGGCGGATACCAAAACCATCGCACTATATAAGATGCAATAATAAAAGTAAGAAAATAATACAAGTATCTATGTAAACATACAAGTAAGAATATTTTTCCTTTCAGAAAGAAGATAAGAACAAGAGGCTCACCACGGTGGTGCCGGTGATGAGCTCGGCGCGGGTGATCGACGGCGGTGAAGACGGGGACGGGGCGTGACGGACCGCTAAACCTAGACAAATATTATGGAAAATGGAGTTTGGAGGTCGAGCTTGGAGAGGAGAAAGCTTAAGTAGTGTGGCTCGGGCATTCCATCGAACACCTTGTGTGCATAGGAGGTGAGCTAGAGCACCACCAAGCCCTCTCCCCCTCGGCCAGAGAAAAACAGAGCACTGGGGTGCTCTGCTCGCGAGCGAGGGGTATATATAGGCACCTCATTGGTCCCGGTTGGTGACATGAACCGGGACTAAAGGGGAGCCTTTGGTCCCGGTTTAAGCCACCAACTGGGACCAATGGTGATGGGCCAGGAGCGAGGCCCATTGGTTCCGGTTCATCCCACCAACCGGGACCAAAAGGTCCAGATGAACCGGGACCAATGGCCCACGTGGCCCGGCCGACCCCCTGGGCTCACGAACCGGGACCAATGCCCCCATTGGTCCCGGTTCTGGACTGAACCGAGACTAATAGGCTGACCCGGCCTGGACCAAAGCCCTGTTTTCTACTAGTGTCGTGCCGCGCGGTGCTTCCATGGAGCTTCGTCAAATTTTGTCGGTGTTGATTTGGAGCTCCGCCGACTGTCGCGCTCAATGCTGCCATGGAGCAGCGGTGGCGGCGGCTCTTGGTGCTGCCATGCAGCGGTCACCACCGACTCTCGGAGCTGCGATGCAGCACCCGGTGTTGTATTGGAGCGCTCGGCGGCAACGCCGGTGCTGCGAGTTCGCCGGAGTAGGTGCCACGGTTCATTATGCATCATCGCGGTTGGCTGCAGAGAGAAGCATTGGGCATGGAGGATGCAAGACAAAGAGGAGAAAGATGATGTGGGCGTTGCGTTGCTGAAGGAAGTGTGCACATGCTCCAGCTGTCACATCGGACGAACGCGCTAACTTCAATCCAACGATGGCCAAGGCGGTTTAAAAGTCTTATCCATCATCCGACTTATGCATAGCAGCGGCCAACAATTTTTACTCGTATTATGTAACCTTTGGTGCACTGAATCACATCAGAATGGACGGCCAGTCCACAACTCTAAGTACAACAACGGATCCAGGGCATCATCTTCTTACTTCTGCATTTGCTGCGGTAAGTACAAACAACAGCATAAACATGTCATGAGCACATTTGAGACTGCAATGCCATGCCTATCATGGCACTTTCCGTCGGTGCCGTGCAGCTGGAATCGGAATCGATGGCTCAAGGCCCACAACTACAGCAGCCAATCACCAATCATACCCAGACCACTATATCTGGGGAAGTTTACGCTATGAGGTTTCACCACTTGTTTGATAGCAACGTGAGAGCCTACCGAGTGTTGACACGTGATTTAAATTGGGATGCTGCAGTGTACATTTAAGTGGTGACTTTAGGCCTTCGGTGAAAATTTTGTTAACTGAATTTCATTTTCTCGGATGCACTTGGGGTGTCTTCAACAATTTTGATTCGAATCTAGCGATTTTTCTGCCGCAGCAGTTCCTAGTCAACCTTGTGTTCTGTCTGGAGATATTGTGGGGCGGTGGCGGTTTGGATGTGCATGCATGCAGCGCTAGGAGCTGGTTTTCAACTTGGCTTCATGCATGTATTTGGGTTGGGCGGTTGTGAGTTTATTTTTTGTCATGGGATGTCTATCGCAAGTTTTGACACGCGATGGGTTGGGCATTGCTGGTGCCTTCTAGATAGCCCGATGTATCATATTTTCTGGAGTTTCCATGGGACTATAAATACGAGAGTGGCGATAGAGCTCGCTTGCTCCTGCTAGGTGGACCAATAGAACATCGTGATGTTGGAGCTAGCATTCAATGGTTGCGGAAACATGGGTGAGTTTACGCAGGGAAAAGGCAGGCATGTGGACGTGGGTCTGTATGATGAAACAACGACGTGGGTGGGTGTAGTAACCGAGAGCTAACGATGTTCAGTCGCTACAAGATGAAGCACACTTTTTTTGAGTTGGGATGCAACTCTTCGTGTGTAAAACAAGTTAGTTTGGAGCGAACACACTTCCTCTAAAACCGTATTTTTTTAAAGGGAAAACTAAAAAAAGTTAGCAACACACTTCGGAAGAAAGCTAGTGCGGGGAACACTCTATTATTATTTATCTTTTGCGGTTTTATTTAAATTTTTTTTATTTTTCTATTCTTTTTGGTAAATTGAATGAGCTAAAAAATATAAATAGTGGACGTACATTAAAGAGTGGATATAAAAAAGTTTATGCATATTTGAAAAAATATGTTTATATGTGTGTGAAAAATAACTGCCGCGTGACATATTCTAAGGAGAACATGTGCCTAGAAATTCCGTGAGCGGGCGAGCTCATGCGCTCCTATGACCATTCTGATATAAATACATTTGAACTACATGTATAAACAAATTGCCTCTCTAGCACAATGACAAATAGTCATCTTGCCAAAAGATCTCATCAGCTCTCAACTTTCATAAGTTATGATGGCTTTTGATACTCTGTACATGCTCAGGTTCGAGCATCGCCCGAACAATCTTATATCTTGTGCTACCAAACATTAATTGCTCTCATGCTAGCATTTTTTTAAAATCCATGGTTAAAAAATTAAAACAATTGTGTGTACTTACACTGTGTAGGAATCTCAAGTTAAAAAACAAAATACACATGTAGAAACAAAAAGGCAAATCCGAATGTGAACAGTGTCATTTTACCTTTTGTCTTTTAGTGATACTTTCAGGATGAATTTGTCTTTTTTGTTTCACAATGTGTATTTCAAAAAAATTATTTGAAATTTTTGCAGATTGTAGACACATGTCTTGTGAACACTCATACTAATTATTTTCAGAATTTTTTGAAACACATAATATTTTCTTTTGAAAAATGATAGCATGGGAGCACCTAATGTGTGATAGAACCTGATATTCTCGGCATCTTGAGATAGCTGTTTGCTTGAGAACCTGATATTCTCGGCATCTTAAAAGATCGTCTCAGAAAAAAAAAAACTTGTGATTAAAAGAAGCTAGCAACACACTTCCTCTGAAAAAGGAAAAGGCTGGGAACGCACTATGTAAAAAAGTGCGAGCATGCTCCGTTACTACTTTTCATTTGTGTTTCTATTTTTTTTTACATTTTTTGCTTTTCTTTAATCTTTTTGTGTTAAATATGTTCATGCATGTCAAAAAATGGTCATGGATATAAAAATCTTCATGTCTATTTAAACGTTTCTCATATATTAAAATCTGGCCCTTTTTTGATTAAAAACGGGCATCTTGTTTTCACAAAATTTCATCGTTCAAATAAAAAAAATCAAGCATAAAAATTATTCATAGTGTATTTAAAAAGTACTCATCGTGTAATGAAAAACATCATAATGCGTTAACACTTTGTATACAAGGTCCATCATGCACTTAAACACCGTGTGTCAATTCAACAAAACATGTTGATTGTGTATTAAAATGGTTCATCACATATATTAAAAATTGATGGTCGTGTCACAAAAAGTGCTCATGTATGTATCATAAAATGTATGTATTTTTTCAGTTGGAACCTGTTTATTGGGATTACGGTACCGACTTTCAGCATACATTATTCAACATTTGAATCCAGGCTAGGAGCGGTAAAGCGTACACTATCACAACCTGCCGTCACGGCATTGTTCACTCCGTCAACTCGATCATGCCCATTAGAGTGCGCGCACGGTTCCCTATGTGTATAGTACAAACTAGCATTCCTACTGCCATAAATGGTGTTGCCACGAGACGTTGTGCCATTGATCCACATAGCAGGATCAGGCGAGCCCGTCCACGCCAAGGAGTTTTCGCTATATACGGTATTCTTTAAGTTGCGTTTGATGGCAAGCGGTATGCAGCGTTTCATGGCTAGCGGCGTCGGACACGCGACGAGTCCGACGTGCTAGACATCGCCGTTCATGGCCATTGTCTGCTGCCGTGGCGATGGAGTACGCACTGTTGGACAACAAGGTGCGTGGTATCCGGGTCGGCTGCTAGCAGGCGATGTGGATCTCGACGGCCTTCTATGACTCACCGACGAGGCGTTCTGGCGGGCAGATGTCCAGGTGAGGTTAATTTCTCCGGCAAGGCCCTCTCCCCTTCTTTCTCTTGTGTGTGTCTTCTCCTCCGCCTGGGTGTTGATCTGAGGCAGGAGGCACAGCGGTTGCAAGGTGGGACGACAGAGGCTGTGGGAGGCCTCCGGACAGTGTGGCCGGAAGCAGTGGTGCCGACGGCACACGGCGTAGGTCGTGCTCAGCGGCCATGGTGATGGCCAGTGTAGGGCACACGCGACTCTGCGATGGCGAGCACACAAGTCCATGGAGGGGCTCATGCAGCGCGTCACGGCAGTGTAGATGGCTCACAGGTCGACCGTGGGCGGTGGGTGTTGGCGAAGTTTGGTGTCACTACTAGGAAAACGTTTATAGATAGAAGTTTACCAGTAGCGTTTGTTTATAACCCCACGCTACTATTAGTTAGTAGTAGCGCTGGCTATAAAAAGCACTATTGGTATCAGTTAGCAGCAGCACTTGTTACACAGCCCCACACTACTGCTAAGTGTAATACACCACACCCCCGGTCAAAAAATAGCAGCAGCGCCTGTCGTCTAACATGCGCTACAGCTAGTGGGCCTAGCAGTAGGGCTGGCCCATTTCCCGCGCTGCTTTAAGCCCACTACCCCCCCCCCCCCCCCCCCCCCCCCCCCCCCCCCCCCCCCCCCCCCCCCCCCCCCCCCCCGCGCCCCCGGCCCGGCCGGCCTCATCTCACTCTCACTCACACTCCCACACTCCTCCGGCCCTCTCGATCCCCCGCACGCCGCCGTCGACCCCCGCACTGTCGTCCCCCGCGCCGGCCCTCCTCCCTGCGTCGGCCGCCCTCGCCCCCACCAGCCCTCCTCCCCGTCGGCCGCCCAGCTCCCCCGCGTTGGCCTCCCTCCTCCGCCCGCCGCCCCGGCCCCCGCGTCGGCTCTCCTCCCGCGCCGGCCCTCCTCCACCGAGAGGTACTTCTCCCTCCTTCATCCTCCTCCCTCCCTCCCTAGTTATAGTTATTAGAGTAGTTATTTTGAATTCTGTAGTTGAAAAAATGTAGGTTATTAGAATAATTTAGGTTATGCATGATCGAACCCTTGCTTGGACAGATTAGGTATGAACCCTAGTTAATTCGTATGAACCCTAGGTTTTAAAATTTAGCTAGGTTTTAAAGTTAGGACAGAAATTTAGCTAGGTTTTTAATTAGGTGTAGTTAATAGAATTTAGGTGTTTTAAGTGTATTTAAAAGAGTTTTAGGTGTTTTAGTTGTTTTAGGTGTAGTTAACAGAATTTTAGGTGTTTTAGTTGTTTTAGGTGTAGTTAACAGAATTCTAGGTATTTTTTTAGTTAAAGTAATTGTTGTTATTTTTTTAGTTAAAGCAATTTTTTCTGTTAATATGCAAATTTGCAGTGGACATGTCATGCATATTTTGAACATGTCACATTTTGGACATGTCATATTTTCCCGAGTGGCCTATGTTTTGTCAGAAATGTCAATTCGTTTACGTGCTGGCAAATTTCAGGCGCTCGATATGTCCTGTTTTTAGCAAAGGTCATGCCAAATTTTGCTAAGTGTTTATTAATTTTATTTTCATAATTAAGCATTTTGTTCTCGACGTTGACGATGTCTATCCCGCATCCTCGTCGTCGACTCGGCGGAGGACTCTTGGTTGAGCCGAGGGGCCATGTCCGGGACTGGGCTCCGTCGGGCTGGTACTGGGTTGTGCTACCTTCTAGTGAGCGCAGCTTAGTGAGGAGCCAGTCCGTCGTTGTCCCGGAGCTTCTTTGGTGGCGGTCACGTGGGCCTGCATCGGTGGAGAGGCTTGAGTCCCCCGCGCAGGTGGTACAGCACCGTGTCACGGAGGAGAACGCGCACGTCCAGCGCTACTTGGTTGCGTTGGCGAACGACCGGTTCTCCAATACCTGGCAGATTCTTTGGGGATCTCACCGGAGCTATGATCCGGTGATGGTTCCTTCTCTTTGGGTGTCCACCGCGGCCCACTGAACCTAGAGGAGCTATTATTCGAGATGTATTAATGATATTATATGATGATCTTTGCTACAAACTACTGTATATGTATTCGATGATGGATTATTAATTACCTATTAGTTATTTGCTTATTGAATGCAAAAGATGAGCGCGGTTTGTGCTACAAACTACTATATATGTATTCATGATGGATTATATGATGATCTTTGCTACAAAGTACAAATTTTTGGTGCTTTAGTTGTTATATGATGATCTTTGCTACAAACTACTATATATGTATTCAATGATGGATTATTAATTACCTATTAGGAAATGTCTGACGACGAAAGGGAATTCGCTATGTGCGACTACTACGAAGATGAGCGCGGTCTGTGCGACAGGCCTCACTTGGTAGAAGGTCGGCGCTTCAGCATCAAGCTCCAAGAGACCTTCGATGTTGAAACGATACGCAACGACGACAAGTGTTTTTTGTTATTTTTTGCACGACTTCTCTGCTTCTTCAACGTGTAATTTCCGTCTTTTACAATTCGACTAGCTTATCCCATGCCATGCAAGACGCTATATCTTGAAGAAGATGGGTTTTGAAGATCATGAAAGAATGGAGACAAAGATAATTCAACTAAGGACCCATCATGGTTATGATTTTGCTGTAAATCTATACAATTCTTTGAACTCATCCAATTTTGGTTGCCTGAATTGGGAAGCCCTTTGCAAGGCGTATGATTTTCATGAGGGTATGCTTCTCACCTTCGATCTTGGTGATCCTGACATTGACGAAAATGATATGACCATTTGGGTCCTTGTTGACACGCTTCCAGTTCTACCGCTGTGTGAGTTTCTTAAACATATTTACTAAGTAATTTATATTGTTTATTTCAAAATATTTGACAGTTTATTTCCATTGACAACTTATTTTCATTCTTCAAAAAATGTACGGAAAATGGTAGACAGAACCTACTACTACAATGATGAAGCACAATTAACTTATAAGGAGCAAGATGGTCTTATCGCATTTTTTACTGATATTGAGAATTACAATAGCTATTATCAAACTCCTCCACATTATGGTCAATACTTGCCACTAGTGAACGTGTTGAACTACGGTAACATCAATGGAGATATTATGGTAAGATTTTCTACTATTACGACATCCGTGCATCTTTTGCATAAATTCTTCTAAAACTAAATTATATTGCTAACTACAAAGTTATTACTATGTTTTCGAACAGAAAATCCCGATGGATTGTGTGCCTCATCTGATGTTGACGAGAGGTCGCGTTAATGTTATGAGCTTACGGCCACCACGGCCAGGTCAGCCGCAATATCCACATCACTCATGTCCATACCGGATTTCTAAAAGCGAGGAAGCCATGATAATAGATGATTTCAAAAAATGTTTGAACCATCGTACAGAGCTATTTGGAATCAACATTGTGCGTAGGCCAAGACTTGGAGACAAGATGATCTCCGTTCTTTATTATGGAGAGTCAATTTTCCTTAATGCAGCGTCAATGCCTATCTTGTTTTATGATATTTTACCTAAGAGAGGGTAGAGTAGGTCCTATGAGAGGAGTAGGTCGTAGCTAGAATGTGTTATTATGTGCTACAATGTGTTAGAGTTGATGATGATGAGGAGGAGTTGTGATTATGACTAGTGACCAACTTGTTATATGATGTCTCATTGACGAACATTGTTTGATGATGATGACAAGTGGTAATGAATATGCTATTTAAACAGACTAGTTCATGATGAGTTGTTATTGTATGAAAGATATGTCTGTTTAAACATGTACAGCGTCAAAATGCTAAAAAAATATAAATGTTAGCAGTGGCGCGGGCCTGAAAACGCGCTACTAGTACTTGAACTTACCAGTAGCACTGGCCTAAAAACGTGCTACTGTCACAAAATAGTTGTAGCGCCGTAGCAGTAGCGTGGGCACCAGCGCTACTGGTAGCTCAAAAACCAGCACTACTGGTAAGCATTTTCCTAGTAGTGTGTGCTTGCGGCGGTGCGCGTCCAGGTGGAGCTCGCGGCGCGACGACTGTTGGTGCGTTTGCGCGGTGGCCGTTAGAGCATGCGCTGGCGTCTTCGAGAGCGTGAGGAATTGGAAGCGGGTGGTTGGGCCATTATGTAGGGCAGCCGCCTGCTGCAGCGCAAGGAACTTGTTGAACTCTAGCCGGATCGGGGAAGAGAGCAGCTCCGTGTAGATGGTCAGCGTATCGAGGTTCTCGAGTCGCCCGTGCTCGCCCGGAGGGGGGCAAGGATACAGGTCTCCGTGAGGCTGATCATGGTGAGATTGGAGCAATTGCCGATCTCCTACTCGTGGGTTCGGCCACTCCGGTGGAGGATGCCATGCACCCAACAAGCACGTTGCGCACACAGCAGAACATGGGGCTGGCCAACGGAGACATTGTCGCGTCCGCGGCCGAGCAGTAAGGAAATCCACAGCGGCACCGTAGGCGTGCGCTCCGTGCCATGGAGCGGCTTTTTGGTGCAGCCGCTGCTAGCGTTGTCCGGATAGTTTCTCAAACGATGGACGGAATCTGGGTGGGCAGGAGGTCGAGGAGGGAGGCGGCTCGCGGCGTCCATCACGAGTACGATTGCACGACATGAGACAGCAGGACGCCAATACCGTCGGCAGGCTGAACGGGCGCGAGCTTAGAATGAAAGACTTTGGGGAATGGTTATTTCAGCAATGCATGGTTAATTGATTTAATCTATAGTGTTTTAAATGATTTCAAAAGATATTTTGAACAAGCATCCTGTTCACTCTGCAGTTCATGATGAGCACCATTGAATTTGCAGGACCATATGATAAAGGGTGTTCCCTTTAGATGAGAATAAAATCTGCATGATAAACTATCTTAGTCATGTTGTGATTTTTATCCTGCCTAATAATGTGTTACTTTAGATGCGAAGGATCCTTTTCCGTTACTTTAATACCGCGTAGCTGTGTGCATGGGCCGTTCATCGCTTGAACCATGTACGTGGTCACCTCGGCCACGCACGTCCTTCCTGCATAGACTATGCACGTGGTCAAACCAGTGATGCGTGCCCGTGAGTAAGCTATGGTCGATCTTTTTTTTTTTGAAAAGGAGGAATACCTGTTAGAAGGGAGAGAGGGATTGGTGGAATAGTTTATTGTATTGCTTGAGCCTCGTGGGTATATATATAAGAGTACATGATCTATTTGGAGTACAAGGCAAGACAGAATATTTTCTAGTCTAACCTATGTTTCCTAATACAATCACGTTACTCAACATCCCCCCGCAGTCACAACGGTAGCGACGCAGACGGTGAGACTGGAGAAGAATCCGAAGGCAAGCCGACGGACACCCCCCACAGTCGTAACGGTCGACGCATCGCGGAGTCGTGGCTGGAGTGGAAACCAACGAGGTTGCTCAAGCAGGCGGTAGCCCTTTGTGTCGTTTGTCGAGGTAGCCGAGAGCCGAGGGTGGTGTAGCCGTGGTCGAGGTAGCTGCGCGAAGAATGTCGTGGTCGATGTTGAGTCGGGGAGCCGGTATCGAGGATGTCGCCATGGAGCCGCAGGCGCAAAAGGGCGATGAGTTAGCATGGGCGCAATGGTGTCGAAGTAGTGGTGCGCCGGGAAGAAGACGTTGTTGACGACGCATCGCGGCGGGTTTGCCAAGCCCGGGGACACATTGTAGACGAAGGCACGCACCAGTGTTGCTAGCACCGGGCATGCGTAGACGGACGAAGACGAAGTTGAGGAAGCGCCACACCAGGCTTGCCAGGCCCGGGGAAACGTCATGGACGAAGGCACGCATCGGTGTTGCCAGCACCGAGCATGCATAGACGAGGACCTGCACAAGTTGTACGCCATGTCGAAGGAGTCGGAGAGGCTAGCAGAGAAGGACTCGACGACGGTTGCGGCGTCAATCAGCGCGGAGCCGATGTCGTCTGCGGTTGTCGGAGTAGACGAAGTGGTCGGGGTAGATGACGGCGACACTGGCGACGGGCCGGTGTTGGACGAAGACGAAGGAGGTGGACGGGCAGCGGCGGCTACGTGGGTAGCGGCGGCGGCCAAAGAAGAGCGGCGGCGGAGGCTAGGTTAGGAGCGCGGCAGCGGTACTCGAAGTAGGCGAAGAACCCGACAGCATGACGAAGACCGGCGCGGACGGTGGCGTTCCCGCGCCAAGGGAGGTGGCGCGACGCATACCACAGGAAGTCAACGCGCGTGGACGACGAAGTGGACCGTGGGCCGCCGCGCTACGGCCCGAAGGGGTGACGCAGCGGCGGTAGGCAGGTCGGGGTGACGGCAGGAAGACCTCGGGGCGGCTGCAGGGACCGCGGGCCGCGGCGCGACAGCCCGAAGGGGCGGCGTGGTGGAGGAGCGCAGGTCGGTGCAACCGCGGGGACGGCCTCTGAACGGCGGCGTGGACCGCGTGCCACGCTCGCTACGGCCCGACGGGGCGACACAGTGGCGGCGCGAGGGTCGGTGCTACCACGGGGACGTCCTGGAGCGGACGGCCTTTAGGCGGCAGTGGACCGCGGGCCGCGGTACTACGGCCCGAAGGGGCGACGCAGCGGTGACGCGGGTCGGTGCAGCTGGAAGAAGAACCACGACGCCTGATAACATCACCCTCCTGAGCGAGTTCCTCGCCACACATCGGGCGCCGAGTCTCCACTGCGCCACGTCTATGAGAAACGCCGACATTAATATGCAGGATGAATCACCGCTCCACCAATTATTCCGTCCACCGGTCCCTCGAGTCCGTGTACACCTCCAAGAATGACGCCACAAAAGGGAAACGACAAAATAATGCCGCTGTCATCTGATCTACTGATCAGGGTTTCCCCCGGAGGTAGCAGATAGTGGCCTGAAACTTCTCAACAGCGATGCCTTCAATAAAGGAACGACATCGAATAGTGCCGCCATCGCCGGCCTCGGCAGCAGCCGCGAGCAGGTCTTCACCCAGATCTGTTCCAATGGCCTCTATCAAGCGTCTTGTGCACGGACCATCCACCACCGCGGCCGCCGCGTTGCCCGTCGCGAGTCCACAGCCGCCGACATATCCTCCGCCATCCGGGGCCGCCACCCCAGGATCCAGCCCTCGCTGACCGCCGGAACGAAGCCACCGAGCCCCATCGAGGGCGGAGAAGCTAGATCCGGCCAAGCCCGGCCAGGATCCAGCCTCTCCCCGCGCTGAAGCCGAGGTTGCACCGGCAGGGCCAGATCCGAGCCGGATCCGCGCCTGCACCGCCGCCCCTGCGCCAGCCCCGATCCGCCGCCACGCCATGGTCTTGCACCATGCAGCGTACAGCTATGGTCGATCATGCATACTATTCCCTCCATGCATGATCCATGCACGTGGCCACCTTGGCAACGGGCGTTCCCTTTCATGGGCACCATGTACGTACGTAGTCACACCAGTTTGTTTTTGTTTTTTGTTTTAGGCGCATGTTAAATAAAAATACTTTGTTTATGGAAAAAAGTACGAAGAAGAAAAAATATTAACTACATATGGTGTATATATATAATTCCGACTGTTTGTGTCTCTTTACTACTTAATCATAGAAGCTAATCCAATAGGAGGCTACACCAGGTGATCTAATCTGTCAATGACCCGCGCCACGTTCGGCAAAATAAATTGTCCCTACTAGAGATATGTCATTGTGTATTCCCATGTTTGTTCACATGCATCATCCTCCCATCTCTTCTTGCTACATCCATAGTTTCTCATGCGATCATCTGGCGTCCTAAAATAAAAACATGTATTACAAAGAAGAAACATAATCCATATAACCGCACCGTATCGACCGGCGCGGCGTGGCGCCACGCGGGGATAAGCTAGTCTCCCATTAAAGCGCAGACCATTACTTCTTCCTGATGATAGTAGGCACACCGTAACAAACAGGAGATGCGCCGATAATAAGCGGAAGCCTGCAAGCACGCCTAGCTTCACTTAGATGCGTAGCTATTCTCCTATGCCTGCAATTACAGCAGTTACTACTGCCATCTATCTCTCCTGTCTGCTGCTGCTTCTGACCTTGTCGTGTACCTTTTCGTCTTGGCCTACCATTATCCTTTGCAGCAATCGTTGTGGACTCAAATTCTTGTGTTAGTGGGCGGCAACATTTAGGGCAATTCTTGGCGGCCTTAAATTTTTCTTGCAACCATGAATTCAGCAATGCTTTACTAAATCGATCGATATCTTTATCCAAGACGTCCCAGAGGTTTGCAATGACAGAAGGAGAACCAGCAAATAAATAAGACAAAGGTGCCCCTTGAGGAGCATAACCGCCTTTGCAATGAAGTGTCCCACTACTGCAACCCATAAGAAGAGCAGCTGCGCAGTTATCTAACTTCTCAATTTCCTTTCCAGAGACATACTGACTTCCTGCAACATTGTTCCAGACTAGCCGTGTTAGTACAACAGGTACCTACCTGAGCTACCAGTTTTTAACAAGTACTCCCTCTGTAAACTAATATAAGATCGTTTAGATCACTAAAGTAGTTATCTAAACGATCTTATATTAGTTTACAGAGGGAGTATCTGAATAGTGGACACTTCTTACTTAGTGGTTGGAGTTCATATTCCTAGACAGTAATAGCATGAACTTGAGACATTAGTTGGCACTAGCATCACAAGCAGTAGTTTCTATTGATAAATATGCCACTACTACTATAAGTGATAAGTTTTATAGCCTAAAATTATGGTGCCATCTAGTTAATGTTCCCATGAAGCTTTCAATAAAGCTGGGTGAGCATTTTGTACAAACTAGATGATACCCCGCACGTTGTTGCGGGAATATTTTGCAATATATTCAGTTAGAACTGGTTGTATCGAACATGAATTTTTAGAGTAATAATATGAGAACTAAAGATGAAAATAAATATCATAGTAGAATGTAAATTCTCATGCATATTTGGATGTTGAAGTGGCTTTTTATTGTGCATGATTGCATGTTGTGGTGAACCTTTCTTCATGCATGTTGAATGATGAGGTGGCATGCTTGCATGTTTAGAGAAATAGGCTAGTGAGGGCTAGTTATTTAGATATAGAAGATTAAATTCACAAGGGTAGCTATGCCGATAGCAAATTGTAATAAACAATCAGAGTGTTTTTTAGCAAGCGCTATTTGTACCCTGTAAGGTGGATATTATGGTACTAGTGCACCACACTTAGATAGCTTCAAAGGCTGAAGCTGTCCAAGTTCAAATGACTTCCGACACTACGCAAAAGTCAACAAAATGACAAAGCTACCAATATTTATATCCATAGTGCATTACCACTTCCATGTCCAAAGTAGAGAAAAAGATCATGATTCCTCAGGGCCAAGACGAGCTCTTCAGCTGTTGGAGCATCCCCAGCATTTCCCTGCATGCCATCGATGCATCACAATTATATGCTGGTGGTTGTTTTAAGAATAATCCAAATTTATCCTTTAACAAAGCTTGCATCATTCTTGGATTCATGGCCTAGCCATTTATATTTATCATTTCTGGAGTGTAAAGAGAGCAGTAAGTTTACCACTTCTGCATGCCAAACCACGTTTTGTTTTATACAACACATGTAGTAGAATTTTTCTTTTGCAATATACAGAGTGAGAAAAAGGATGTTTGAACAAGAGTGAGGATATCATTGTTACCTTCCACTCATAGTTTCTAAACAACTGATAAAATTCTTCTTGTGTGCTGATCAAATCACCACTAGGATTCAATAGATAGAATGCATCGAAAGGGTCAATAACAGGAAAAGGAGGGGCCATGGCACTGGCATCTTTGTGATGATTAGTGCTTCTAGTCAATGCTAGAAAGATGCTTCTCATTGATGGCATGCGGTATATTTCTTGATTCCTTAAAGCAGGCAAGTTCTCCCAAGGAAGCATCTGCATTCAGCCATTGTATGTAGAGGTTAAAGAAGATATATGATGGGTATCGTAAAAAGCTGCTACTGGCAATATTGCTAGACAAACAATACATGCTAAGATCATGCAGTAACTTCAAGCAGACAGTATGGGGTTGTACCCAAGCAACATACATGCTAAGATGACTGAACTTTACCTATCGAAGGTCTAACCTTACACTGTTAATTTCATTCATTGTTTAATTATTTATCACAAAAATGAATTACATTAGAGCACGTCAGGTTAGATGCAGATGACACAGCATTCATGGTAATTATCCCTTCCAGCAGCTAATCAGTAAAGCAGAACATCCATCAAAACTTATAACACAGAGCTAAAAAGACCTTTTTAATAACAGAAGAAGACAACAATAAGGATATCATGTTGCTCACCTGCACATCAGTATCCAGGACTAAAATGACCGGATTTCTGTCAATTGGCTCAGATAGCTCATCCACTATACCATTGCACAAATGCTCGAGGGTCACCAGAGCTTCACCATCAGTCTGGCAACAGAAGGCTCTAAGTCTATCTCTTCCGCAACACCCTCCCCTGCCAAAGTAACTTTTGTATGATATAAGTTGAGAAACACATTCTTTCAATTCATCCACTGATGCAACCCCACCAAGGATGACCTTGATGAGTGCTGGATCTACTTCAAGTTTAAATTCTGACTCCAGAGCAGTGATTAGATTTTCCAGCACTGCCTTGCTATGTTGGTCAGCTAATTGGTGGCCCAGGAGAAGGCATTTCCAGGGTCCTAGCCACAATTCTTCAATGTTTCTGTTCAAAACCATGAACAAGATATCAGAACAAAGGAAAATGATTATTGAAATATAATCTTATCATGACAACACAAATTTTCAATAATGTATTGAGCAAGATATCTAGAGTATCGTTGTAAAATATATACAGCTTTCCGTATAATAGACAGAAGAAATCTTACTCCAACATCTCACTAAGGTCATCATTGAGCTTCATTCTATCTGACCACCACCTTATGGTGTTTGCTTTTCCATCCTCTGGAATGTGGGTCGCACCAGAGAGGGATCTAAAGTTATCCTCAAGTAGCTTTTTGAAAGTTGGAGCCACATAGTCTATTATAGTGTAGCTCCAAGGGCACTTCCATTCCTTATCTGATGTTCTAGTTGGATTATCCAGTTCTTTGATAGAAGAGTCTCCATTCTCTGCTTCTGTCAAACAAGAAACATGTGAATAAAAAGTGCAAGAGACCCAATATCAACTCATAGTACAGTATGCAATCACAAGAGGAGATCTACACACCTTTCGAAATAGGATCCACTGGTAGAAGCATCGTGGTAGGCTTGTTTGTTGAATCAAACCTTGAGATCAACATCCAAGCAGGAAAAGGGGAAGGGAGAAGAAGTGTTTCCCCAAGAACATTCACAATATCACCTCCAAGCATACTAATGCACACAATTGGTAAATCAGGAAGTTCATGGAAGAATTCAATTACATGCTTTTCAAGATGTTCCATGCCTGCCGATGAAAACCTAATATAGAAATTGTAGTTTAATTATGAATGTACATGCAGCATATGAAACAATAAATCAGCAAAATAAATATTTAAAAGTTTAAACCTTAGAAACTTTGGAACTTCATCTGTCTTGTCTGTGAGATCTCCAGTGACACCCTAAAAATGCAAAGGGGAAATTATTAGAAAAAATGAAGAGTGCTACTATTTTAATCTGGGTGTGAACTTAGAATGGTACAAACCTTCGATTCTGTTTTTCTGTGCAATGCTTGTAAGCTCGCAAGGTAATGGCAATTGAGATAAGTTCCAACAGATGTTTGGTGGAAGTATGCGGCCCAATGATTCAAAGAGAGAGATCCCTTGGAATACAAAGGTAATTGGACCGTGGAATCTATCGTTGATAGTAAGAATATGCATGTAAGTAGCCTGCAAACCTGCAACAGGGGAGTTGCATTTCAACACAGGAGCCACAAAAGGGGGGGAAAAATAGGCTTACTTCAGGAGCAACTCACAAAAAGGTAAAATAGATATTACGCACTAAGCATTTAAAATTACAAGAGCACATGACTGAAGGATATCACAGACCTCCTGGAGAAGTGAAGGACTCTCTCCAGATAGCACAAAAGCTTTCAGCAACCATGAAACAACATCAGACATTTGTACACTACAGAAGCTGCAGCAACCATCCCTGCAGATAGTGATGCAATGATGACAGTTATAGCAAGGGTCGTGAAATGCTACAATCAGAATGTTCTGCACGTGAAATGCACAACTGGGAGTTGATGAGACAAACCTTGACTGTTCTGAAAGGAAACCCTTCAGCAAAAAGGAACTCATACTACATAGTATTTCTGCACGCTCTAAAGAAAGAAAATCACCAGTATTTTCATTCATGATCAGTTCAACTAAACGAGGCCCATATGTTCTATAACACCCTTGAGGAAGAGATCTGAAATACAACAATGATATGCACTGCCAGTAGATACTATGAACTTCATGAGCTCCATGTTTTCCACCCTGGGCTCCCAAGGTTCTTGCTGCAATAGGCAACACATCAGGACTGAACAATATGAAAGAATTAAGGAACTTAACTAAATAATAACCAACAGGTAGCTCAATCACAGAAGAACTTAGATCAAGCTACTTAAACTACATGATCCATACAATTTCCAAGTATCATGTGTAGAAATATGGAGTGTTATATGTGTGTTGTGAGAGCTTTCAGGCAGTGCCTACTCGCACAACTTGCGTAAGAAACTTAGGCTACTATTTGTTCCACTGGCACAGTTGTGGCTCGCCACACTTTTCTAGCTCCACGGACCACGTTCATGTACTAATAGCTGAGCTCGCTACACTTGTGTTTTGACATAGAAGCACCATGTCACCAAACAATGAGGTCCCTTAGCCTCCTATAGCCATGCGAAACCCTCAACTGTGTGTCTCTTAACTGCAGTATAACACATATTGATTTGAGGCATTAACAGAACATGAACAAAAAAATAGTACCTGTTTTTAACAGAAGCGACACAAGATGGCGTCGGCGAATGCAATCTTCTCTGAACTGCAGTATATTCTCAATGCACTCAAAATTGAGTGAATTAACAAAAAGGCAGCTCCAACATCCAAACATATTGCATATGTCATCTCTGTTGCGGCCAACACCATCAAGAGAACAGTTTAGCTTCCCACAGACCAAACCATCTGTGGACAATTCCTTGCTATAAGATATGTCATTTTTGCTATTCAGTTCAGCCAAGTCTTTTTCACTTTTCACATGTGCAGTTCGCTTACTAGATCGGGTGGTTCTAGTCTTTGCATGAGCTGACACATTCTGTTCTTTAGCTAAACGTAATGAAGTTCCAGATGCCCTCTTAACTTTAACATCCAATGGTGGAGCACTTTCGGCACTCTTCAAATTCTCCCTTTCAGATTTTAATCCCACAAGTTCATCGTACTGGTCAATAGGTACCTGACTGAACAACAAACAAGGAGTACATGGAGGTAAAACTCCATCCTTGGCTGCTAAGGGTTCTTTCCCATTATTACAAGCTCCACGCTTGGTTTCTGCAATAGAATCTTTGCTGCACAACATACAACTAGTATTAACTTTATCACAGGATCCAGCAGAAAAATCCAAACCAGAGTTATTCAATTTCTCCACGGCAGATTGATACATGCCTAAAGCACTAGACAAATTGCCTGTTGATTGTTTCTGCAAGTCTTTCTCAAAGAGATTCCAAGACAGATCTCCAGCTTGCACATCAACTGATATCTGCAGAGTCAACTTGCATGTCTTGCATGAAATGAATTCATCATTTTCTGCAAGGAGGTCCTTAGCATGTTTAAGCTCACCCTCAGCGGCATCCCATAGCAGTCTCTTGTGGTATATTTGACCTAAAACATGAGACAGAATGGACAGATGAACAAAAGAACAATGAAGTAATAGATAGATCATTAATAGATGTACGTACCTAACACTGATGTAAAGACAACAGCAAAAATTGGTAGTCCTTGGAAACATGATATCTCCTTTCCTATCCGTAATAAAACTTCTGCTTCGGCACCATTGCCAACCAATTCATGCATCACAGCAACCTGAGTACGTCGTGAAAAAACATGAATAATATGAGAATGTCTGTAGCCTACTTGAGGCCAGGTTTTACACTAAATGATTGCGGTACTACCAACAGCCAGAGCAGTGTCAACACGAGACATCGCTCATAGGTAGAATTGACTCATGTTACCATGTGATAGATGGCTACGGTGGTACACATATTCCACCAACTCCTTCAATCATTTTGCTGGTACTGAAATTAACACATACCACACTATTGACATACCTGTAATATGCTCTCAAGATAACATCTAAGTACATTCCATGGGGTAAGGAAAGAATCTCTCATGCTGCTTGGCCTGGTGCAATCTGGCCAGATTCCAGCCATCGTTGGTCCCCATGCTTCAAGTGAAACAAAGCCTTGCCCACCAGAATATTGGCTTTCCCCACTTACAAATTTGCCCAAATTAAATTTGAACTTCTTTTTTAGGAGCTTCTTGCGCAATTGGAGAGCTTCTCTTCCATATGAAATGGCCTGCAAAAATACAATAAAGGGTGTTCTAATTACAGGGAGGCTAAACTATAGAGCAGTTCCACATCAAGGAAATTTCATAATAACTGGAGATTTTCCACCAAGGTAAATTGATGAGAAAGAAACAGATTACCTGGAGAACTTGTCCTCTTGACAGAAGTCTTTCTGACAAATCATAGTATATACAGCCAGCCAGATAGGTTGATTGATTACCCGAAGGACCCTGCAAAATCAAACAATACAAGATGCATCAAAAAACGAAAAGACGATGCATACTACATTACTGCAATGCAAGAAACAAAGCTTACTTCAGAAACCAGAGATGATGCAACTTTATCAATCTCATCAACACTAGCATTGAAACCAAACTGATTTCCAAAGGAGTGTTCACATGATTGAGAAAAGAAATCAACAGGCCACAACCGCTGAAGAAACATAGTAAGAGAAGGATAATCTTCTTTGAAACAGTTTCTCCAAAATATTGTATTGTGGCAATCAAAACCAAGATGCCGTGCCACATAAGAAACAAAATTCTGGTCCATCGGGAGATGACAGCACGCATGATTAAGGCGCCCGTTGATAAATAACATGGAGAATAACTTTTCTAGGGGTAAGTTTTCTTGCTTCCATATCATTATGATAAGCTTGCACAGTTCAAACTGAACCTCAAAGCAGCCCTGATATAAAGTAAAAGCACATAATTATCTTGCTAAAAGCCAGCAGTTGCATCTTATCGAACCTAATAGTTTTTAGCATGGCCTTACCTTCATTGCCAGCAAATCAACCAGGGAACAAAGAAGTGGTACAAGAGTTTTGGATTGCTGCTGAAAGATCCCACCAGGAGAACAATGATCAAAAGTACCCATCTTTGACCACAGGCCAACAACACTCCTAGCATTATCAAAGATTACCTATTCGAAAAAACAAAAAACCATAAGCAAACAAAGCAGAGGCATGGTATAGCTAATATACAAGTGACTGTACAAGCAATTCATATGAAGCAGTTACCTTGCCGCCATGATTGGCTTCCTGGGCACAATGTGCATGCAGGCAATATGCAATAGCCAATTCATGGATCACAATTGCATTGCCTTGAGATGAATCCAGTAAGATGCCTTGCTGGTTTGATGTAAGAAAATGAATCTTAGATATCCCTTGTGGTATACATAAGAAAACAGGACAAGAAGGGGAGGGGGGCTTACCAGTAAAGATATGGCTTCAGATAAGGACTCAAGACAGTTGCTTATGTTTTGCACCCCAGATCCACGGAGTATACATGCCTTCCTAACTAAAACCTTTGATCTGTCCAGATAATATTCTTTTGAACAATATATTTCATTCAATAGAATATCTACTATTCTATGTTGCATATTTGCACAGAGCATGGTCACACGAGATTCTCCATATGCTAATAATTCCTGCAAAAACCAAAGCACGTCGAAAGCACTTTGCATCAGAATGAGATCAAAATACAGATACACCATTGTTAATCTTAACAAAACAGAATTTGATACCTGCTCTACGATTAAGCCTATGAACTTCATTGGCAAGGGAGGCGAGCAGCCCATAAGAGAGTGATAGAGAAGAGGAGCACTATCCACTCGTTGGTAATCTTCAAAATCCTTAAGTGTTATTTAAAGTTTGCATAAGAAAATAAATGAAACCACATCAACAAAGTGTTTGAAGCGGGATAGTTTCTCTGGGTTTTTTAATGATAATACCTTCACCCATAACTTTATCAGAGCCAAATAGCTTTCGTGATAATCAGATGTGTCACCATAAACAAAAAATTCAGACAGGCTCTTCACAATAATACCACGTATCGCTTTTGAGCCACATCTATCGAGAATGCCAACCATCTTTGTTATCCTTGCAAATGCAGCTGTAATGATATCCTTCAGTGTATCTTTTGGTAGATCCTCAGTAATGATGTGACCTTCCGTTCTTGCTGATAGTCTACAGTAAGAAAGTCTGGCGTATGCCCATGTTGTTTGACAGCATAGTTCTAATGCCTTTGGTGCCTGAAGCAGTTACAATGGTCAATCATATAGAAGTCCATAGTTAAAAGCAAAATTAAGTAATAGACCAGCACCTCTTCAAGATGTCCAATATTATAAAGTGTCGCACCAATGTTACTGATGGAATGGATTAAAAATTTGAGCTCATCAAGCTTTATCCATGTACTTGAAATGGCACAACTGATAGAAGACAAGCTCTTCTGGATAATGAAAGCAAAATGCGTTAGTAATAAGAATGGTATTAGAAAATAGTAAATCGGTAATTTAAACATCAATTCTCCACAAATGGGACTGGTATTGGAGACTACGCAAATGTATTCATAATAATTTATACATGCAACAAAATGATGATACTCAGAAGTGATACAATAACAGGCTGAATCAGGGGATTCTGTAATGCATGTAATAGTACCCAGCTGTAAATGACTAAATGGTCTTCTGTTCGAACTAATAAGATTCAATATAAGTATAGGACAAGCGACTTAAGTACCTGGGTAGCCTCGTTGGTCACAAAGGAAATTTTGATCGCTGAAACTAGGGTATTCATTAAGGTTACACGTTGTTTATGCAATCTCTCCTCCTCTTCTTCAGACCTTTTCGTACAACTGTTACAGCACAAAAAAAAAAACAGCTTGCAAAATCAGAAATCACTCACTTGTTAATACTTATGATTTTCAACAAAGCTGGAATCAATGAATTGGTCCAGTGCCATTAAGACACAAGTCATATTTCCCAAATTGGGGACTGTTTTTCCTTTAGAGAAGTTCTCCCAAACCACATCTGCATGCTGCAATAATAGTATCTTGCGAAGGAACTCCAAAGAATCAAGATACGCCACAAAATAAATATGCTCATGTGACTGAGAATAACTATAAGTGTGTTTCTTATTGGGATGTCCGGCGTCTGTTCGACGACTTGCATATTTCCCCAAACTATCACGTTGATTGGATTTGCCATCGCTGACACGAAAATCCGTGCTAGTGTGTCAAGTGCAGTGTTCAAAGTTTGTACATTCTTTTCATTCTTGAGAAAATTCACTGCCATGGTCAGGTGATCTTCGCTTTTTATTTGCTGTGTACTGAAGCGTAATACAGTAGCATAGAGATGGAGAACTGAGGCGATGGGCGCGGAAATCTGTAATTTGCAAGAAAATAAATTAGTCAAAAAATAACAATGGCACTGTATGGTATGCATTAACATCAAGCATTGCTATTAAATAGTGCAGAATGTACCTCGGGAAAATAATCACCTTGTAAAAGTAGTTCTGAAGCACCAGCATGTACATTCCTATTTGAAGAAAGAAAGCTTCGGAAAAAATATGCTACAAATTTCAGGAACTCGTTTACAGCTTTCGGTAAGTCATCCTGAAAATGTTTACATGATATTACAACAGTTAACAATGTATTTTTGGTGAAAAAACTCATTGTCTTATAATTTTCACAGGATGGAGATGAGCAGTATGGAATTAATACACCCAGTGCAAACAATATATGAGACCCGAAGTGCACCAGAAATCTGCTTTGCGACTTAGGCCATCAGAAATCACAATGAGGTAGAATGCTTCAAAGATAGAACAACAAACTGAATCAGGATTCTTAAACAGCATCTGCCGCTCCAAGACATCTAGCACATTCAGTATCGCCACTAAATTAAGGCCCCTTCTTTTGGGCTTCTACACTTTGCTTATAGGTTCCACACCGGAGCCCAAAAGAAGTCAAAATTTCTGGGTTGCTTCTCCCCACCGCCAGCCTGGTCCGCAGTGCAATTTGGCTGGGCGGAGAAGCAAAAAATTGCCAGCTTCCCGAGCTTCTTGGGTTAGAAACGAAGAGGTATATCTCATTACCCCTAATGTTTGAGCTATTTACGTCCACACTGCCACCACCAAACTAAACGAATCGTTTTCCATCTTTCTTTCACAAACGCATTGACTGGTCTCTACCCTCCCATCTCGCTTCTAGGGTTCCTCCCGTTCCCCTGACGCCGCCGCTGCCCCACATCGCCGGTAGCCTCCCCAAATGCTATTCATTCAATTTTCCATGTGGGCGGGTAGCGCGCGGCCTCCCTGGACGCCTGGTTCACCAACCGGACGGCCAATCTGCTGCACCCCTCCACCGGCGCTGCCTCCTCCGTGTGGTCGCGTCGCAGCATAGGGTACCGCTGACTTGCTTCCCATCCTGGAGCACAACATGCGCTGTTGCTTCTGCTGTGTGACCGCAGCCGCTCAGCCGGCGGCATGAACATGTGAACTAGTAATCATATCTTTTTCAGTTACAATTCACTATCTAGTACCTACGGTACTAATGCACCGATTCCTGGGTTGAGATTGATTTCTCCAATTAAGCTTCTACACTCCCATGAGGCAAAAAAGGATAATGCATTATTTCTGGATGTCTGATAAATGGTAAGAAGTTAGCAGTAGCACATGATGTCTAACTGTTGTAGTAGGTTCAGAGAGCAAATCGCGAAATCTACTACAGCTTGACATCTTAGCAATTTTGTTGTTGACAACTAGATGGCGTGCATCTTCAAACAAATCTCATTTTATACCGTTAGTGGTAGCTGATGATGATTACAACCTATCGTGGTAGAAGAACAACATGTATTTCACTTGCAGATAAGTTCACATAATAGATTCAGGCGCAATGTAGACATTACACATCTCATAAGTCCAAATTCCATAAGCCCAAAAGAAGGGGAATATCAGTTTTTGTGAGCTTCTCCCCACCGGAGCTTATCTATCCCCACCGAAATCCATAAGCTTGCTTCTCCATAAGCAAAAGCCCAAAAGTACCACAAGCTCACAGTAAGGTATTCATGTGGAACAGGTTTACATTATGAGCAAGGGCACTCTGTCTGTCAATAGAGGAATGTAAACCATAGGTGGAAAATAATAACAATGTTTACTAAGATAGATTTACAAAGTTAAGCTACTGACAAGCCCTAATCACTTTGAATCACACCTGTGCATCTCCAAAACTAGGAATCACACTAAAAAGGGCAGCCCAGTGCACGTAGCTCCCGCTTGCGGAGTGTCCGGGGAAGGGTCTGACCACTTTGGGTCTTTTCTACGCAGCCTTTCCCTACATTTCTGCAAGAGGATGTTGCTTGCGCAGTGTCCGGGGAAGGTTCTGGCCACTTTGGGTCTTTTCTACGCAGCCTTTCCCTACATTTCTGCAAGAGGCTGTTTCCAGGACTCGAACCCGTGACCTCATGGTCACAAGGCAACAGCTTTACTGCTGCTCCAAGGCTCCCCTTCCAAAACAAGGAATCACACTAATAGTATAATTTTTGATAAGATTATGAACTATACTTCCAGCTTCACGTTCATGTGATTTTGTCAAGTCACCACTTTTACTGCTAAACTTGAGTTGCGATTGGTACTTCAGTGGATTATCATAATACCGTTTTCCCAACCCGCTTTTGTTCATTTTAGTGTTTGATTGACCCTCTTTTGCCTACTTGTGTGTCTAATTTTCCACGACATTAAATATGCACAGCACAGAACAGTTAAGCAACCGCAAACTGAGCCTTAGTGCAGATTCATGTGCTTCTGAATTATGTGAAAGACAACATGTTTTATCTGCGTGAAATTGCTCGGTCACAGGGAAGTGGAGCTCTATATGGTTTAAGCAACCAAAAGTGTAAATACTAAATACTTTGCACGGAATTTACTATACTTGACGCAGATGAACAGTTTCTTGAGCACGATTTTATAATCCAGTATAAATTATAGAATAAATGTGGTGCCCAAAGAAGTGTAAACCATAGCTAGAAACAATGATTAGCAAGATAGGTTTACCAAGTCCAACTATTGATAAGCCTTATTCCAATTTTAATCACACACATCTCTAAAGCAAGTCCCACTAATAATTTGAATTTACAAAATTTAGGAACCATTTTCTAGCTTCACATTCATGTGGCATAGTCAAGTAACGACTTTTAATGCTAAACTTCATGCAGTTTAATGTTCTTCTGAATTTTAGTGAAATGCAACATGTTCCAGTGGGATTTACCTTGACATGTGAAACAGCAATCTTCAACACACCAAGCAAAAGATGTGTGCTCCCTCCCCAACTCAAATCTACAGAAGAACAGATCACGCGTGCAACCTTCAACCAGAATAAACAGTAAAACCATTAACAAATCAATATAATTAAGTTATATCTGTTGAGTTCCAATCGCAATTAATTCGCTAGTGCTCGTACAGCGGGCAAGTGTTCGATCATTTGTGGCTTCTCACACTCCTGTAAGGTTGCAACACAGAACTTGTGCACAAGCTTTTCATTGAAAAACAGAGATTCGGCAGCAAGGAAAATAGCACAACGGCTCAGTGCATTCACAAGCAGAGTGAGATGCTTCCTGCTGGACTCCTCGGTCAGAATCCTGCAAACGGACAAAATCTCATAGTCACACACCATATATGCATGCCTTGTTTAGTTTAGTGAAGAAGAAAAATGCAGAGTTAGCAGAGCCACCGGAGCCATGGGCGAAGTTGGTCAACAAGGACAAGGAGCCGTTGATACGGTGCGGCTTCCTTCACCTTGCCCTTGCTGGCACAATTAGCAAGGCACACGGTGAGCTCAACCGCGAGTGTGGTGATTTCAGGGTCCTCCCCTGCAACGCCTGCAGGCTCGGGGAGGAGGGACGCGGCCCCAAGGGCGGTCATCGGCGTCGGCGAGAGCGCGCAGCGGAGGGCGTCGAGGGTGGCGGCGGCCTCCGCCTCGGCGCGCGCGTAGTGGCCGCGCAACTCGAGACAGCGCACGAAGTGGCCGCGCTGGAGCAGCACGGAGTAGGGCTTCCCGGCGAGGCACGCCGAGATGGCGTCCAGGCAGTCGAGGACGAGGCCGTAGATCTCGAGCAGCTCGTCGGCGGCCGAGCTAGGGTTCGAGCGTAGGAGCTGGAGCGCGCGGTAGAGGAACGGGAGGAACCGCTTCGCGAGGGGGCGGACGGCGGCCGCGTCGGTCGGCTGCTGCGTGGGCTGCTTCGTCATCCTCTTGGGCGGTGGCCTGGGGTTGTTAGGGTTCGCGGCGAGCAGGTACGGGGAGAAGGGCTGGAGGTAGGCGGCGAAGCGGGCGTGAATACCGGCGCCGGAGCAGGGGGAGGAGAGTGCGGCGAGGAGGTCGTCGGCGGCGGGCTCCATCGCCGTGTGTGATCCTTAAACTTGCACCGGCGATCACTTTAGTCCCCGTAATTGAAAATACCCAAAATACCATCCCTAAACTTGTCCTAGGGGTTCACATACGGTCCATTATACTGTTTGGTCTACATATTCGCTGATTTGGCAGCGGTCAACTCGTCCCACGCGGATGCTGACTGCCACCTCGTCTCCAGCCGCTTGAATATGCAGGAAAGCAGGGGTCTTTTGCAAATTATGCACATAAAACAGCTCCCCCCGCCCTCCCCACCTGGTTGGACCGCCCCAACCTAGTCCGTGCCCGCCGCCGCCCTCCGCTGTCGCCGCCTGCTGCCATCTGTGGAGAGAGAGAGACCATGGCTTCCGCAGTCGCTTGTAAGGGTGTTGCGCCGGCTAGCCTAAGTCTGGTGCTTCTGTGGCCTTCTGCGCGCTCCATTCCCCCGCCGTCACCGTCGCCCGCCGCCCGTACAACACCCAGGTCAAGGAGGTCGGCCACTACGGCGACGACGACTACTGCGACTGCGACCTCATCATTTCATCTTCTTCTCGCAGGGCTTTGCTTCCCCACATGTGGTGCGCCGTTTCTTTGCATTCGTTCTGAAGTCAAATCGTTATCAGCTTTTGCCGTCCTTGATGTTGATTCTGCAGACGTGCTCGACCCGCACAGCGCGCCGACCAATATGACCCGTCTGCTGTCTCTGATAGGCCTCTCCTCCATTGCTGGAGCGTCGCGACTCGGACGGTGGGTGGCGAAGGAGGACGACCACGCCGGGGCTGACGGTCGAGGATGCACTTGTCGCGTCAGTGGCTCCACTAAGGATGGCAATGGGTCGGGTTTGGATAGGGTTGAACAATCTCAAATCCATATCCATGTCCATGAAGACAGTCTTTGCCCGCCCATGAAAAAATCCATGGGTGAAAAATTGTGTCCATGTCCAAACCCGATGGATATCCATACCCATTGGATATCCATTGGGTCCTCTCGAGACATATAAATAAGACATAACACAATATTAACATAAACTCTTCCATTCTTCACCTCGTGGTAGGCTAGGATTCACTTATGGTAAATCAACATCCACTAACAACCTAAGATCATTTAGTATTTTTCTAATAAATGAGAATGACGAGTCATTTAAGAAGGAGGTAAAAATAAGGGAAGGGGTGTTGGAGTATGTTACAGAGGGGATTGAATGTCAACTAAAAAAAATTACGATGGGAATTGTGTAATTTCTTATGCATGTTTTAGATTAAAAAAGTGTAAAATTGTTGTGGGACATACGACCGTGAGGCAGGGATAGCAGATTTTCCCCCATTAAGTCATACTATCGGGTCGGGTTTGGGTATATCCATGGGTACAAGATTATATCCATGCCCTATCCACGAACAATCGGATCGGGTTTGGGCGTCGCCCATGGACACAAAAGCATATCCAAACCCTATCCATTCGGGTCAGATATCCATGGATATCCATGTCCATGGATAAAATTGCCATCCTTAGGCTTCACGCTTCTTCTTGCATAAACTAGCTACTAGTGCTTTCGTTATTACTTTTCGAACATGAACCAAATGGATGTTCCTGTTGTATCTGCATTCTCCTCATCTTACCATGCATGTGACTGATTGATCTTTCAACTACGCGGTCATGGTTGATCAGTCCAGACCAGCTCACTCCCGGGTAATTTTGCTACTTTTGCTGGATGCATGGGAGGTATTCAACTAAATTTGCACGCATAAACCACCTGGATTGTAATTGTTCACTGAAACTGGCGTCTTTTTGACAGATTTATTTGCAGCCCCAGCTAAATCTGCCGTTGCTGACATCCACCCATGCCTGGGCTTGCAAGATACGGAAAAGTGAGCAAGCGTCTCCATCTTCAGATACAGAATGATTCAAGCTTGATGATGAACACATGCAGCATAGTAATAACAATTGGCATTTTGAACGCAGTGGTTCAACGACAGCTCCGACGACATCAGAGGCTGCTGCGACAAGGCTCTGCAAATCCTGTGCGCACACTACGGGTGGGAGGTAAGGCTCGAATTTTGTTCACTGTTCTTGTGATCTCAACGAAAAATGGGATTTGATCCATTTCTCTGAAACAATAACATTTTGCTGGATGGCACTGCAAGACCGTGGACGTGACGGTGCCTGAGGTGGAGGAGATGCGGCTGGCGCACTGCGTGACCATGGGCTCCGAGCGCTCCTCTTCCCTCGCTACCAAGGAACATCCTGATGATCAAGGGCGAGGGCGAGAAGCAGCCCTGGGACGGCGACGACGACTCTGCGGTGCCGAGGTACAACCGCCGCATGGAGATGCCTACTGACGCGTAAGATAAACAAGATCAAGGCCGAGATGAAGAATGGCGTCCTCTAGGTGACCCTGCTCAAGGTGAAGGAAGAGGAGCGCAAGAGCGTCTTCCACGTGAAGGTCGAGCAGAGAGGCGAGTCAAGTAGTCCTTAGTGGCAGTGCTCATGGAAGATGGCCGGTGCGAGAGTATAAGAGACGCCTTGTTGATTTGGTGATGTTTGTTGTCTTTCTTTCTTCGTTTTGCTTCGTTGATCGTCTTGGATCGTGGTCTGGTGGTCAAGTTGGTTGGGAACTCTGTTAATTTCCTCAAGTTTGGCGTATGATGAAACTTACTTTGGTGGTGAAATTGGTCATGAAACTATGTTGATTTCCTCAAGTTTGGCATATGGTGAACTGATTTGGTGGTGAAACCTTGTTGATCTCCTAAGAGCATCTCCAACAGCCGCGCTAAACTAGCGCCGCGCCGCAAATTAGGCCGTTTTAGCGCGCGCGCAACGCGGCGGGTCGCTCCAGCGGGCGCACAAAAACGGCGCGCGCGCTATAACGGGTTGGGCGCGCGGTCGAAAACACTTAGCCGCGCGGTGTATTTCGGGCGCCCGCTGCAGCGCGCGGCACACTCCAGCTCTCGCGCCCGCACTTCCTCTCCCACTTCCACCCCCCGTCCGGTCGCGCCGCCGCCGCCCGCGCCCCCCGGCGACCGTTCAGGCTTCCCCGGCCTATCCCCGCGCGCCCGCGCTTCCGCCCCATCCCCTCCTAGTCCCGCCGGCGCTCGCGCGCCTCCGTCGTCCGAGGAACAGCGCCTGAACGCTCGCTGCCGTGCCGCGCCCGCAAGGTGTTTGACAAAACGCCTACAAGGTATGTATTGCTCAAACTTCATGAATTTGATGCATGTTTTGAATTGTAGTTTTTATAGTATAGTATTGAACATTGTAGATGAGTTCGTCGTATGATTCTTCCGAAGAAGAATTTGATATGGAAGAGGAGGAGGATCTTGCAATGATCCTAGCTATGCATATAAAAAAAACCGAAGCACGGTGGTTCAGTTATGGGTCGGCAGAAAATTTGGAGGGATAGGATCGATGCCCACAACAGATTGATCAGGCATTATTTTGCGGAGATCCCATATACCTCGAGTCGTATTTTCATCGCCGGTTTAGGATGAGCACCGAGTTGTTCAGGCGCATTGCAGAGAAACTAGCGAGCCATGACTGTTTTTTTCAGCAAAGGAGGAATGCCGCCGGAGAGCTCGGGCATAGCACCTTTCAGAAGGTGACAGCCGCTTTGCGTATGTTGGCATACGGTATACCGGCTGATCTTGTTGATGATCACTTGGCTATGGGTGAGAGCCAAGCCATCATGTGTGTCAAGCGCTTTGCAGTGAGAATTGTGCAAGTGTTTGGCGAGGAGTATTTGAGATCTCCCAATGCTGAAGACGTCGCAAGGCTATTGGCGATGAACAAAGCTCGCGGTTTTCCTGGCATGCTTGACTCAATAGATTGCATGCATTGGAGTTGGAAGAATTGTCCAAAGGCATGGGGGCAATTCCACGGCCAAAAAAAGGGTTCCACTATAATCCTTGAAGCAGTGGCCGATCAGGAGACTTGGATTTGGCATGCATTCTTTGGAATGCCTGGATCTTTGAATGACATCAATGTTGTCAACCGGTCATCACTGATGAATAAGATTGCAAACGGTGAGTTGCCACCGGTGCAGTTTGTAGCAAATGGCCGTACGTACAACTATGGCTATTATCTAGCGGATGACATCTATCCAAAGTGGCAAACCTTCATGAAGCCATTGAAAAAGCCGGAAGGTAAGAAAAATCTTGACTTCCACAATGCTCATGCGGCGGCTAGAAAAGATGTGGAGAGAGCATTTGGGATTTTGCAAGCCCAATTTGCTATTGTGAGAGGACCGGCTAGATTTTGGGATAAAAAATGCTTTGGTACATCATGCACGCTTGTGTGATCATGCACAACATGATCATCGAGAATGAGCGTGGCCAAGATTTAGACTACTCACAGTATGAGCTTTTGGAATATCCCGTGCGAGTGCGACGGAGGGCTGAAAGGGTAGCCCGTTTTATTGCCTCCTATCATGCCATTCGGCGTCCCGCAACGCACAACGAACTTCAGAATGATTTGATTGAAGAGTGGTGGGCATGGCATGGACGACAAAGAGCATGATGATATCTGCATTCGACATTGTATTGTTCATGAACTATTTGTTGTGTTTATTGCATTTGTTGTACTGAACGATAAACTATTTGTTTGAGTTGTAATGATAACGAAATTGAACTATTTATTATTGATTTATTTTGTTTGTTTGATTATTTTTGCTCATAATACATGTATATGTGGTTTGTGTGGCGCGCGCGCTGTATTTTTGCGCTCTGCTGGAGCGGCGCGCGCGCTGCTGGAGCCAGCGCAGGCGGGCGCGCTAAACCAGCCGAAGCGCGCGCGGCAAACAGGTTTTTTGCGCGCGGCGCTTAGCGCGGCTGTTGGAGATGCTCTAAGTTTTGCGTGCTGCACTAATTTAGTGATGAAATTGATCATGGACTTTGTTGATTATCTGAAGTTTGGCTTGATTAACTACTTTAATGGTGAGATTGGTCTTTCAAATATGTTGATCTTCTCAAGTTTGACGTGATGAACTGATTTGTGCCGAGTGTGTAGTCTCTGATCCATGTTTGTTCCTCACTGTTCCGTAAAAAATAATTATGTTTATCCTCTGTTCTTGTTAGAACACTAACTCTTGGAGTTCGTAGCTGTAGTGTTTTTGTGTGAACAGCCATATGAGATAGGCATTTCCTGGAGCACTTTTGTTGATTTCCTCGACTTTGACGCCATGAACTGATTTGTGCTGAGTATGTAGTTTCTGATCCATGTTTGTTCCCGTGGAGGGGTGAGGGATAGAGAAACCAATCCAAAAATGCTGAAATTTCAACAAGCAAATACAGTAGAAGCATAGGCTGAAAATCAATAACTACAGCAGGCTGAAAATTTAGACTAGAGAGATGCATAATCATCGTCCTAGACATGAGGACCGGCTGCGGCCGAATGGCCATCCTCCTAGCTGGCCGTCGCCGGCCGCAGCGCCCACCCCTCACCCCTCCTCCTCGTGCCCGGCCTGCATGGAAGATTCAGTAGTATTCTGCAACCTGCATGGAGTCGCATGCTTAACCTGAACAATCTGAACGTTGGTGAAGACAGCGGCGCAGTGCTCAGCGACGTCCCGGCCAAGGGGCGCGCCACCGACGGCGATGACGAGGAGCGAGGAGAGGTCGTGGTGGCGTGCCTCCTTGGACTTGATCATGACCACCAGGACAGGCGGCGCCGCGGGCAGCAGCGTGACGCGGTACCGCAGGATCACGCGCAGCGTGGCATCGAAGTCGAACTGTCGAACCGCTCCATGAGCACGGCCGTGTCCCCCATGGATACGGAGCGCAGGACCATCATGAACCCGAAGACGTTGAACAGGGGGAGTGGGAGCAGCGTGATGGCCGGCGGAGGAGCCGCCTTCGCGCGTGTAGAGGACAGACTCTCCTGTGCATCGGACCCGAAGACGACGCACCGGACGTGGCCGGGCAGCTTGGCGGCGACCTCGGGGGAGGCGAACATGACGACGGGCCTAGAGAGGGCGACCTGGTGCGCGTACTCCTCGGGGGGTTGAGGCCGGGTTGGCGGGGGACACGACAGTGCCGATGGACATGAGCGCGAAGTGGAGCACGTGGACCTCGAGGCGCGAGGGCGCGATGACCAAGGCGGCGTCCCCGGGGCGGAGGCGATGAAGGACGGGTAGGAGACGACAATGCCTGTGGCAGCGTCGACAAGCGCAGGGCGATCGGGGAGGCGAGGAGCGAGAAGGTGTAGGCCGCGTGTAAAACATAGGGTTTGGGAAACTGGCTCGACACCCTAAAACGGGGTGTGGCTATCTCATTATATAGATGTACCAAGAGGTACAATACAAGGCCTATACAAGACTACGTATATATAGTCTAACACCCTCCCTCAATCTTAACTATAGCCTGAAGTACAAAGTAAGTTAAGATTGCGCCTACAGCCTACAAATTGTGGTTGTGGAAGAGGCTTCGTGAAGATGTCAGCAAGTTGATCTTTTGAGGAGATGAACTTGATACAAAGTAGTCTTTGTGCAACACGTTCCCGAACAAAATGATAGTCAACCTCAATGTGTTTCGTCCTAGCATGAAACACCGGATTAGATGAAAGGTATGTAGCACCAATGTTATCACACCACAGAACTGGAGGATGACCTGGAGAGATTCTCAACTCCCGCAATAAGGACTGTACCCATATGATCTCAGCGGTAGCATCAGCAACTGCTTTATACCCAGCTTCAATACTGCTACGAGACACGGTGGCTTGCTTGCGAGCATTCCAGGCGATCAAGTTAGAACCAAAGAACACTACATATCCCCCCGTGGATCGTCGATCATCAGGACTTCCAGCCCAATCCGCATCAGAGAAAGCCGAAAGTTCACAAGACGGTGCAGACTGAAGAATCAGACCATACAAAGCAGTGGAAGAGACATATCGCAAGATGCGCTTAACTGTCGAGAGATGAGTGGTACGAGGTGCATGAAGGTACTGGCACACACGGTTGACTGCATAAGAGACATCAGGCCTGGTGATAGTGAGATATTGCAGACCACCAACAAGACTGCGATACTCAGTGATGTCATCAGCAGAAAGAAGATCTCCATCAAGGGCAGACAACCGACCAGTCACAGACATCGGAGTGATAGCATGTTTGCATTTGAGCATCCCAACACGGCGCAACAAATCCATAGAATACTTTTTCTGAGTCAGAGTCAACCCAGTAGAGGACCATGATACCTCCAAACCAAGGAAGTAATGAAGAGCACCCAAGTCCTTGACAGCAAACTCCTCACTCAATGCGAACACAAGGCGATCAGCAGCAGCATTAGAAGAACTGACAAGGATGATATCATCAATATAAACCAATAGATACATCGTCACCTCAGGACGCTGAAGGAGGAACAGTGATGTGTCAGCAGTGGAGGGAATAAACCCAAGAGCCCGGAGAACAGAACCAAGACGTGCATGCCACGCACGAGGCGCCTGTTTAAGTCCATACAACGCCTTGACCAGACGACAGAGATGATGCAGACGTGTAGGATCAACAAAGCCTAGTGGTTGACGCATATAAACCTCTTCATCAAGAACTCCATGGAGGAAGGCATTTTGTACGTCAAGTTGACGAAGATACCAACCACGAGTAACAGCAAGTGACAGCAGGATACGAATAGTAGTAGGCTTGATAACTGGACTGAACGTGTCTTCATAATCAAGACCATACCTCTGGTTGCAACCCTTGACAACCAGCCGTGCCTTATAGCGCTCAATCGAACCATCTGCATGTCGTTTTACTTTAAACACCCACTTGGAGTTAATGATGTTGAGACCAGAAACCGGAGGAACAAGTTGCCAAGTGCCATTTTTCAGCAAAGCCTGAAATTCCTGCTCCATCGCAGCACGCCAGTGAGGGATACCCAATGCGGCCTGAAAATGACGCGGCTCAGCCGTCGGATCCGCAGCAGCATGAGCAACACATGCGGCAAGCCACGCCACAGTCCCATCTGTGCATTCCTTGGGGCAAAAAACACCAGACCGGCTGCGTGTGTGTGGTCGATGAGAGACCACAGCAGGCGGCGCCGGCAACACGGGGCTTGCCACAGGAGACGAAGGTGAGACCGATCCGGGGCTGGAGGAGCCAGAGTCATCAGACTCAGCGCCGGACGACGTGGCCGAGACGGGGCTGCCGAGCCCAGCCGACGACAAGGCCGGCTCGCGAGGATCCGAGGTGGCCGAGGCGGGGCTGGCCGGTGTAGCTGCCGTGGCCGCTGGGCCAGCGGTTGTTGGGCCACCTGCCGTTGGGCCAGGCAAGGGCGACGCATGCGGCATGGCGGGCAAGCCAGGCGACGGGGCGGGCGAGCCTAGCGGCGGCGCGGGCGAGGCGGGCGCTGCCGACGCCCGCGGGTCGGCTGCGGATGCATCGGACTGGCGGGCACGACCCGCCATGCATGGGCCATGCACCGGATCATCATGACCATCGTGAGTGTTGTTCATAGCCTCATCATCCAGGAGTTCAAGACGGGCACCACGTCCAATACCTGCAGCATGGTTAGGAAGCAACACAGGAGCATTTGCAACATCCACAAATTGATCAGGCGAAGGTGTAGCGGAGTGCATAGGTGGTAAACTAATGGTAGAGTGGTTCGGAAGAGCACGAAACGGGAACACATTCTCATCAAACACAACGTCACGAGAAATGTAGACACGATTGGTGGGAACATGAAGACACTTGTACCCTTTATGGAGAGAACTGTACCCAAGAAAGACACACTTCTTAGACCGAAACTCTAACTTATGCTTGTTGTACGGCCGCAAGTGCGGCCAACACGCGCACCCAAACACTTTGAGAAACGTGTAGTCTGGGATATCATTGAGCAAGAGTTCAAGAGGGGTTTTCATTTTCAGTAGTCGTGAGGGAAGCCTATTTATCAAGAAACAGGCGGTGGAAAAAGCATCACTCTAGAACCGAAACGGGACGGAGGCATGAGCTAGTAAAGTAAGTCCAGTCTCTACAAGATGACGATGCTTACGTTCAGCGGTGCCGTTTTGCTGATGTGTATGAGGACAAGATACACGATGCGAGATCCCAAGCTTGTTGAAAAACGAGTTGAGGTTGTGATATTCACCCCCCCCCCCCAGTCGGATTGAACATGAATAATTTTGTGCTTAAGGAGACGCTCAACATGTGCTTGGAACTGAATAAAAACATCAAACACATCAGATTTACGCTTGATAAGATATAGCCAAGTAAACCGACTATAAGCATCAATGAAACTGACATAATAGTTGTGACCACTAACAGACGTTTGGGCATGACCCCATACATCAGAAAACACAAGCTCAAGAGGATGTTTCACAACACGACTAGACTCTGAAAAAGGTAGTTGGTGACTCTTGCCCTGCTGACAGGCATCACAGATAGTTTCAGCACTTTTATTGGATACAACTGGTAGTTCATGGCGATGCAGCACATGACTAACTATAGGAGCAGCAGGGTGACCAAGGCGCGCATGCCAGTGCGTAGGCGACACACGAACACCACTGAACACCTGAGGAGAAGACGGCTTAGGAGATGCAGGTGGTGCGTCAAGTGCATATAAGCCATGGTGAAGACGACCACTAAGCAGAACGACCCTCATGTCCCGATCCTTGATAAAGAAACAAAAAGGGTGAAACTCAGCAAGGACATTGTTATCACGAGTAAGTTGAGGAATAGACAACAAACTACGCGTAGCAGAGGGAACTCGAAGGACATTGGAAAGATGCAGTCTGCAAAAATTGTGTGCAAGAAGTGATGTCTGACCAACATGGGAGATGCGCATACCTGCTCCGTTGGCGGTGTGCACCTGATCATGTCCACGATATGGTTCCTGAGTGGAGAGCTTGCCCATCTCGCTGGTGAGATGATTTGTTGCTCCTGTATCCATATACCACATCGGATCAAGAGAGTAGGACTGGGTGCGCCCATGCTCGTGCCCCGTCACAGCAGCTGCAGCCTGCTTATCATTCCCTTTTCCATTGTTACCAAGGATAAGGAAGTCTTGCTTGTAGCGTCTGTGGCAGCGAGAGGTGAGGTGACGATCAATGCCACAAAGCTGACAAGCCTAAGGAGCACCGCAACTAGAACAGCAAGCAACTGGGCGACTCCCTCCAGTGATGGTCGGCGCGTTGCCCCGCGAGGCCTGCGATGAGGAAGCCGGTGGTTTGCCACCTGATGTGGCCAGCTTCTGAGGTTTGCCGCGTGTGGCGGCGTTGGCGGAGGCGAAGCTGGGGGAAACACAGCGCGCCTTGATGCGCTGCTCACGCCCAAGGAGGCGCGCATAGAGATCACGACGCGGGAGCGTATCCTCTCGACCATGGACATTCTCAATGAGATTGTCATAATCATCATCAAGCCCGTTAAGCACAAAAGTGGTGAAGTCCTCGTCCTGAAGCGGCTGACCAACAGAGGCCAAGGTGTCGGCAAGGCTCGTCATCTTGTTGAAGTACTCCGTGATGCTGAGATCGCCAAGCTTGGTCTCACCCAGCTCGGTGCGTATAGAGTGCGCACGCGCCTGAGACTGAGAGGCGAAACTAGTGTGGAGGGCCACCCACGCCTCCCTGGACGTAGCGGCGAAGATGACCATCGACGAAACACTCGGCGTGAGCAAAGACTGGATAGCGGAGAGAATAGTCTGATCCTGCGCCACCCACGTGTGATATGCCGGATGGTGAGAGGGTGGGCATGGGATGGATCCGTTGACGTAGCCCTCCAAGTAGCGGCTGCGGAATAGAGGCAAGACCTGAGCACGCCATGACAGGTAGTTGTCCGGCGCGAGCTTCACCGGCAACAAGTGTGAGAAATAAAACGGCGGCGGCGCCGCGGTTTGAGCAGTGTACGCCTGCGCCAGTGGGGCATAGGGATCCATGGACAGGGCCATCTCTAGACGAGGGACCATTGCATAGGCGCCAGGGGAGGAGTAGGACCCGGCAGAGGCGACAGCCAAAGCGCCGTGCCCGGGCGCTGTAGGAGGACCATAGGTGCCCGGCGCGGCGTAGGGGCCAGCACCTGCAGCAGCCGAAGCACCCGCAGCAGGGGCACCGTACGATGAGGAGGCCGCGCCCCCATAGGACGGCGGCGGCGCCTGGTAGTAGTGGTACGGTGGCGGCGGATGCGGCACCGCCGTGTAGGGTTGCGGCGGCGGCGCAGCATAGGCCGACCCCGGCCAGAAGGATGACGACGGCGGGGGCGCACCATAGGATGGCGCGGGACCACCGCACCACGGGTGCGGACTCGGCAGAGGAGGGCCGCCAGGGGCCGGCAGCGCCGCGGGCTCGGTCGGGACGATTGGAGCGTCCGGAGACCCCGAAGCCTACGGGGAAGTGGGCGGCGGCGGCACGGCACCATACGTCGTCGCGAGGGGGCAGGAGGCCATGAAGGGCGACATCGGGGCGAGGGCCGGCGCGGCGGCGGCGAGAGGTGGTGCAGCGGAAGGCATCGTAACCTAATCTGATACCATGTAAAACATAGGGTTTGGGAAACTGGCTCGACACCCTAAAACGGGGTGTAGCTATCTCATTATATAGATGTACCAAGAGGTACAATACAAGGCCTATACAAGACTATGTATATACAGTCTAACACCGCGCCCGTGACCGGGAGTGATTCTGGCGGCAGCGCGCCCGCTGAGCTGCAGCGGACGTTGTGGAAGGTCCGTGTGGCCCCGCAGAATCTGCTGCGCGGGTCGATCCCGGCGGGCATCGCCGCCTGTTCGGCCATTGGGAGTTTTGCTTTTTTTTAGCCGGGCATATAACCCCTTTTCATTACTTTCATAACGGAAATACAAAGTTTGTTGAACTATAAGGAAACACTGGGAAACCCACAATAGACACTCGTCATCGAGCAGCCTATCATGGGGCAAAAACCCAGTGAGACCGCCAGAACCAACATCACCAACCCAAAAGCAACCACAGTCTAGGATCACACTAGCCACAGGAGGCTCAGACACAAGCTCGCGCAGGAGCCACAAAGGACACTGAAGTTTAGCAAATAGACACAAAGATAACACTAGCGATGCACACGGAACGACCAAATACTGCATATAACCATGTCTCTCTGCTTCCCTCACGTCTGAATCATCCTTGTCTTGCATCTCCTGGCGCCGCACAGATACGCATCAGGGTCGACGCGTTGGTCTTCAGCATTTTGGCTCCGTGCTCCATGGTCTCGCGATCATCTCCATTCATTAGTCCTGCCCAGTAATCCAAATACCCACAAGCTGAGTACAGAACCTCAAAAGGAGACCTCATCTGTTTGGCCTCAAATGTTACTTTGTTACGACAGTTCCACAAGGCCCAGCACATAGCTGCCAAGCCAAAAGTATAGAATTTTTCCCCATCAGGAAGGAACATGTAGCACCAAGCAAAATATTGCCATATATTTTTTGGGCATCGATCCGTACCCAGGACACACCCAACGGTTCTCCACATCACCCTAGCCATAGGGCATGTGAAGAAAAGATGTTGAGAGGTTTCTCTTTCGTTGCAAAACGAGCATGTAGGGTTGCCCGCCCATTTCCTTCTGTTCATCACATCTCTAGTGAGAACGACATCTTGAAAAAGTTGCCAGAGGAAGATTTGGATTTTTAAGGGAATCTTGGATGCCCATACCCATTTGTTGTCACACCCCCTCACATTTTTTTCTAGGTATTCATAAATAGATTTGGTTGTGAATTTCTTCTTCTTCCCCAAAGCCCATGTAACCTCATCTGGCATATTTGATTGAGGCCAGGAGTCCACCACCGTCCCCAGTTCCCTCCATTGCTCCACTAGAGGCGTGTGAAGTCTCCTTCTAAAAAAGTCCCCATCAACTCCTTTTCTAAAATCTGAGGCTGTGATTTCTTGATAGTTGCATATATTGTATAACACAGGAAACTTATCACGCAAAGGGGCACATTATCCACAGGATCAACCCACAATCTGACCAAGTTGCCTGAATTAAGGATTACTTTTCTCCCCGCAAAGTAATTCTATTTAACTTCCATAATGGCTTTCCATATAGGGGAATCACCAAATTTACTTTTCACTGAGGCAACCGTGTCTTTTTTGAAATACTTGGCCCATATAACCTCCTGCCACAGCCCCTGTTGGTTCTCTAATTTCCACCACCACTTGGTGAGGAGGCTAACATTTTGTTTATGCAAATCTTTCACTCCTAGGCCCCCTTTATTTTTCGATCTGCATATTCTGGACCACCTTACCAAATGGTACCGTTTTCGCCCTTCATATTCTTGCCAAAAAATCGTTTACGGTGTTTGTCTAGTTTTACTACCACCGTCTTCGGAAGAAGAAACATAGCCATATAGTAGTATACAATGCTCGTGAGCGAGGAGTTAAGCAGAATAAGCCTCCCTCCCGAGGAAGCTACATTCCCAATCCAGGCCTCAAAGCATTTTAGGAATCGTTCGTCCATGAAATCCCATTCAAGGACACGCAGTGTAGAGAAGCTAACTGGCACTCCCAGATATTTCATAGGAAAATGCCCAATTTTACAGTTGAACAGATCCACATAAAACGCCAGTGTGTCCTCATCCCCCCTACACAAAGCACCTCACTTTTAAGGAAGTTGATCTTTAACCCAGACATAAGTTCGAACATGTATAAAAGAAGTTTCAGGTTTACAGCAGCATTCTTATCATGTTCAAAACAAATGACCGTGTCATATGCATACTGAAGGATAGCTACTCCCCCTTCAATCAAGTCAGGGGCAAGTCCAATTAAGAGCTTTTCCTTTTGGGCATTACGTATCATCTTCGAAAGGGTCTCAACAGCTAGATTGAACAGGAACGGAGAGTGGGGGTCACCTTGACGGACCCCTTTATAGCTTTGGAAGTAGGGTCCCACCTCATTGTTTAGTTTAATACTCACAATGCCGTCGTGTAATTTTTTTTAATCCACCCGCACCAGGTTGGCCCAAAACCATGGTTCCGATGGCACTCAAGGAGGAAGTCCCAGTTTATCTTGTCGTAGGCTTTTTCAAAGTCCAACTTCAAGACCACCCCAACTTTTTTCTTGACATGTGCATGATGCAACACCTCATGTAGTGTAAGGATCCCATCCATTATGTTTCTATGCTTAATGAATGCATTTTGATGTCGACTGATTAGCTTATCAACATAAACAGCGACCCTGTTATCCAGAACCTTGGTGATGAGTTTATAGGGGCATCTAAGTAAGCATATGGGGCGGTATTGCTGAATTTTTTTAGCTCCATTCATTTTAGGGATCAGAGTGATCACACCATAGTTTAGGTGCGTAATGTCTAAGGTGTTTTCATGGAAAGCTTTGAAAAGCCGCATTAGATCTCCCTTTACAAAATCCCAACAGTGTTTGTAAAAATCAACTGGGATGTTATCCGGTCCAGGGGCTCTGTTGCTCTCCATACTAAACAGAGCCTTTTTAACTTCCTCCTCCGTAAACTCACTAGTGAGTAGGGTGTTATCTTCACTAGTAAGATTTTCCCCCTCAGCCCAGGTATCAGGGGATAGATGGAATATATTTCCTCTGGCCGGTCCAAACAACTCTTTATAATAGGAGGTAGCATGGGTTAGGAGATCTTTTGTGCCCTCAATCACCACCTCTCCATCAGTGAGGGAATGTATGGTGTTTTTCCTTTTTTTACCATTCGCAACACGATGGTAAAAAGCCGTGTCCTGATCTCCTTTTAGCAACCAACGTTCATTCGAATGTTGAAGCCAAAAGAGTTCTTCATCAACAAGGATATCATTCATCTTAGCACATAGGGTGGTTCTTTTTTCATACAACTCAGGTGTTAGAGGTTCCACTTCTTCTATCTTCTCCATCTCCTCTAATTTCTTTTTGATCTCTTTTTTTCTCTTTCGGGCGTGACCAAAAGAGTGAGAACCCCAACCCTTAAAGTATTTCTTAAGACGTTTCAGTTTAATGTTGAGGATATTGATTGGATCGCTAGCGTTAACCGGCTGCTCCCAAATGTCTTTGGCTTTAATATAAAAATCCTCATTCTTCAACCAACTAAGCTCGAAGCGAAATTCACGATTATGAAGGGGACTGATCTTCATAGGACTTGTGGATAGAAGCAGCGAGTTGTGATCAGACACATCCCTAACCAATTTGTGAACTGAAACAAGGGGAAAAATATCCTCCCAATCATAGCTCATCAAGATTCTATCCAGCTTCTCTAACGTAGGATGCTTTTGACTGTTCGTCCAGGTATATTTACCTCCCCCCATATCTATTTCTCGCAGATTTAAAGAATGGATAACATCATTGAACTTATCCACATAGCGAGAGCGAATTAGGTGCTTGTTTTTCTCACCACTTTCTCTGAGAATGTTGAAATCACCCCCACAATGTAAGGCAATCTAACCTGTGAGCAAAACCCACTTAATTCTTCAAGGAATTCTTCTTTATTATTCTCTTGTGGAGCCCCATATACAACTATGATGTCCCACGTGCGTTTGTTTTTAACATCAAAAATATTAGCTTGAAGGAGGTATTTTCCCCTTGTCCAGGAAACAACATCTAAGGTTTCTTTTTTGATGCCACATAGGATACCACCTGATTTGCCAACAGAGGGTACCCAGTTCCAGTTAAATCTCTCAAAGGGATCAATCTTTCTCAAATATTTGGGGGTAAAGTTAGCTTTCTTAGTTTCTTGAAGGCCAATGAAGTCTAGGGAATGATCTCTAATAATATCAGAGAAGCAGGTGGCCATCCCTTTTTTACCCGCCCCTCTGCAATTCCAAAATATGACATTCATTTTTTCCTTTTGCCCCCCCTCCTGGTAGCTCTACTAGGAAGCTGAGTAGAGTTACCATTGTCATTCTGTAAGGAAACCTCTTCTTTTTGACTTCTGGTTATAGGTCTAGCAATGACCACATTAACCTTTCTTTCTTTTTTCTTTCTAGACCGAACAGTAGTAAATTTATCATCATCAACATCATTCTCCTCCCCCAGTTCATATTTAGAAGAGTCTGATCTCCTTTAGCATTGGTTAGAATCATGGCCCCTCCCCCCACCCCAACCGTAGGATTAATATGATTATCATTCATACTATCCTTATTTCTACATTTCTCCAGCTCCCTAATAATATCCACACTCTCAAAATCAGCATCAGGAATATTCACACCCATCTTAATAGCTGTAATAATAAGCTCAGAATTATTTAAAGCATCGAAAGAGTTGGGGTTTTTGGGAGTACCTTCTATGTCTCTCTTCTTAGCTACTGCCATAGCTTTCTCTTCTATCTTCTCCATCTTGTTCTGCACATTGCGTAGGCTGAAACGAAAATTCTCTTCAGTAACTAGTGGGGGTGTAGGGATCACTGCATTTTCCACTCTAGTTTTAGGGGTCTCGACCATATAATCAGTGATAACTTTCAGATTCGCGTCATTGATGGTATCCACCTCCACCACCTGAGGCATATGTTTAACCACATCAGAATACGATTTCTTCTCGTTCACACATAAAACCTTAGTAAATCTTTCACCACACATACTTACTTTTTCCCCACGCTCTAGCTCTTGAGCCATGGTTTCCAGGAATAAAGTAGTATGCAGTGACTCATCCGATTCTACACTCTCCTGCGAATCCTGAATGGGGTCAGTTTTCCTCCCATGGGGAATGGGAGGAGATTTCCCCCCAAGCCCAGTAGGTAAACCGCCCTGCGTAGCTCCGGGGTTCGACTGAGAGGTAGATCCGATGTTGTTTTTGTTCTCATAACCAGATGATATATGAACTGCATTTTTTCTCTATCAGGATCTCTCACCAGAACTTGATCAACTTCATAAAAGAAATCATAAAAATTTCCACCCAGAACAGCTTCCGCAACCACATGTATTGCATCAACATTTCTGCACCCCAACCGCACCCGAGCAGAGGATGGGCGGTGCAGCGTAGCAGCATCAATCTCCAGCGGAACCCCCCACTAACGATGCAACATAAGCAAGGTTTCTCTCGCTTCTCTTATCTAGCGGGACATCGATAATCCTCACCCAAGCTACTTCCATCACCCCTTTTGCCCCAATGGCCGATGACCACTGCTTGGCGTGAATGACAGCCCCACTAGTTTTCAGAGTTACTTTCCCCACATAACAGATCTGTGCAACAGCTCTAGGATTAGGGAAACACACCACAAACACCCCTGGGCCTATAGCGTGTGCTGAACAACGCCAGCCCGTAGCCAGATAATCATTCAGATCTAGCTCCATTTGTCGAGTGGATGTCTCCCCCTCAACAATGGTGATCATAATGTTGTGAGTTTTCTCTTTCTGTTGGTTTGCTGTGCATGAATCATGAATGAAGTAAAATCCCTGACCCTTAGACTGAAAAGCACACATCAGGGCTACACATTCCCAAGGCAGAAATTCCACACACACAGAGGCTAGGTGACCCAACTTGCTGCATCTTTCACAGAATGCTTGAGGACAACGAATAGGAGTATGATCATAAGATTTGCAGATAGGATAGGCCCCTGGTTTTTTGGAGGAAGGCACCTGCGCAGGGTTTTTCCCCTGAGGACGATGCTGCGGAGATGCCATCTGCTTCCCAGCCATGGTGTCGTCCGAACCCGTGCCCGCCTGGCTCTTCTCCACCCATATCCCGCCGTCCTGGATCTCGTGGTGCTTCGTTGCCGCAGCTTCGTCCCAGCGCGATGAGTCCCCCGAGGCCGTTGCGGTGTTGGATGAGGAAGATCCGCCACTAGCCTCGCGCCTCCACGAGAACTTGTTGCGCTCTCCTCCACGGCCGACGCCGCGGCCGGTGATCTGCCCCGCCCCGCGGCCCGCACGGCCCGCGCCTGCTCCTCCGCGCCCCCCGCGGAAATCCTGCCCCGCATCCACCGCCATGGTGGGTGATGCGGCGACCGCCGCAAACGAACGGGGATCTCCGCCCACCTTGCCCTCCCACCACTCGAACGACTCCGTTTTCCTGGGTCTAGGGTTTTCCGCCGCTGCCCAGAAGTGGGAGAAGGCAATATCTAGGTCAAGGATCGGGCGAGGCAAGGGATTTATACCAGCGGTAGCTCCCCGCAGCTGCGAATGGAGGCTCGGATTTGTGCCCACGTGTCGCCTATCCGCCATTGGCGGGCAGTAGGTGGGGCTCGGGTCCGCCCCGACTCGATTCGGCGTGCTCGCCTGGTGGTCCGCTCGACTCCCGTGTACTGCTTGTCAGGACCCCGATTCCAAGTCACATCGATCTAGCCGGTAACACCTCATATCACATTGCGGCCTCACGCACGGTATCCCCACGGGTGTCGCCTTACCATGGCCCGGGACCGTTTACGCCTTTTGGCTCACGTATATGATAGTGTCGCTAGCATCCATATGACAGAGAACCCGGGCCGACATGGCTAGTCGTGAACCCAAAGCGGCACAGACCTATGGAGACATGCATACGTGAATCACATCAAGCATGTCGGTCATCAGCGTATGAATCCGGGCTGTAGCACTGGGCTAACAGGACTCCGGGGAACCCGGGCTGTAGCAGGCTAGGCAGGACTCCGGAAGTCACCGCGTGACATTTCCCCGAAGGGACAGACATAGGAACGAAGTGAAACACATGCCGGCCAGTCAAGTGTCCTGAGCAGTAGTGCTGGACTAGCAGGACTCCGGTGAACCGGGCTGTAGTGGACTACTATGGCTCGAGGAGCACTAGACTACATTTCCCCATAAGAAAGGCTGCCAAGGATAAACAACTAGATTGTCGGATCCCACACATACCAAGCATTTCAATCATACACACAATATGCTCGATATGTGCAAATACAACATGGCATCACAACAAAACTCTACAACTCAAGTACTTTATTTAAAGGCTCCAAAGAGCCATACATAACATGTTCATACAGGTAGGGGTCACATGACCCGACACTCAAGTCATACAAGCATACAAGCACATGCGGAAGCAAATAGTCTGAGTACAGACACTAGAAAGAAAGAAGGCCTCTCGAAGCCTGTCTATCTACATAGGGCCCTCCATGGCCAGGATCACCACCTGGGTGGCAAGTCACTCATCGACGTCGAGATCTACATAAAACCCATCGGAGGGGGCGGTGTTGTCTGAAAACAGTAATTAAGCAAACATGAGTACAAAGGTACTCAGCAAGTCTTACATCAGAACCTACTATACATGCTCATTCTCAAGAAGGTGGTGGAGTTATTGCAGCAAGCCAGCTTTAACTCTTCGCTAAGCTATCCTACGAGACTCCACTAATAAAATAGTTTTCGCACACGAGTCCACTACTCACCAACACAATACTCCACCCGGGATCCTTCCTCGTCATCCTACGAGAGGGCCATCCTCGGTACTCACACTTATCTTGAGTCTTTTAGTAGTATCCATTAACTTGTCTATGAACTGTATAGGCAACCAAGTAGTCCTTTACCGCGGACGCGGCTATTCGAATAGATGATGTTAACCCTGCAGGGGTGTACTTATTCATACACGCTCTCACCACTTACCGCCGTTTACACGACATGTACTCGGCAACCTTCAAGCGGAAGCCCAATGAGGGTGTCGGCCACGGCCTACCTAAACACTTAAGTCTCTAGTCCAGGTTTATTGCCTATCCAGGTTCCATCCGCAGGGTGTCCGGCCGAGGTTTCCACATACGGCCCCGAACGATGTGAACAGGGTCCCGAGACGCCAAACGGGCGCCCGGCATACCCGACCATGGTGTATCTACCGCAACATAGCCCACCCCTAGGGTCAGCGCTACGCACGGCCGCCAACACATAACCTACAAACACCAGAAACTATTTGCAACTCCTGGACAGAGTACTAGGGTGATTAAGAAGCCGAGAGGGTCCATTGATTTCGGGCCCAATGTATGGTAGTAACTGAATCTTAAATCACACATACAGATCTCAGTTCTTAGGGACGGCATCAATGAAACAACCCACCATGTACTCCTACATGGCCTCTCATCGATACCTTTACCAAATCATGTTCAACACATCCCTCACATTACCGACATAATCATTTCACTCTAGCCCATCACCCAGATGAACCAGACCTGACACAACTCTAAGCATAGCAGGCATAGCATGGTAGGAACACAAATATGGCTCAATCAACTCCTACACATGCTAGTGGGTTTCATCTAGTTACTGTGGCAATGACAGGTCATGCAAAGGAAGCGGGTTCAACTACTGCAACACATAGCAGTTTGAATCGCGTTGTCTTAATGCAGTAAACAAGAGCAGAAGCGAGAACATGGGTTTGTATCGGAATGATCAATGGGTTGCTTGCCTGATGTAGTGGTAGTAGGGTAATGCCCTTCAGTTGGATACCCGGAGATATCCTCGGAGGCAGAACCTACCACGAGGGACACACAGAACATAATCAACACATGACAATATGCAACAATATGATGCATGCTATGACATGGCAAAATGATGTGTCCTGCCTAATGCAATGTGAAACAAGTTGAAATGGGTCCATTTGAACCAAAGATTCAAATGGAAGTTAAAGTTCTTATGCATAATAAGTGTGTTAGCTTGTTTCACCTAAACAGCAAGGTTAAAGTGGTTTGTCATGCATGAAACCATTACAGATGGATAGATTGAATTTTTCTGATCATTTTTCATATATAATTTGTTTGATTTGGAGCTATGGTTGATTTTCTACGATTTTTAGAAGTTTTGGCTATTTCCTGGAATTTCCTATATAAAAATAAATCCAGAAAATGAATAATTGCGTCAGCACTGCATCACTGTGATGTCAGCGAGTCAAAGGCGCAAGGGCCAGTCAAACCTGACTGGTGGGCCCCGTCTGTCAGTGTCTCAGCTAACTAACAGAGTTAAGTTAGTACTAATTAACTGTCAGTGGGGCCTGGGCCCACATGTCAGTGACCTAAACTAACTAAAGTTAGTTAATACTAATCCTAAACTAATTAACAGGTCGGCCCCACCTATCATAGGCTCAGGGGGAAGTCAACTTGGGTCCACACGTTAGTCGACGGGTCAAAACGTGGTCAACTCGCCGGCGGCTTGACGCCGGCGATGATAGACGTGGCGGAGGGGCTCGGGTTTGCGTCTCCGGCGACCAAACGGGTGGCCGAGACCATCTACGGGGAGCTGGAAGCGAGCCGCGTCGTTTGGTGGTGGAAGTGGAGCTCGGGGAGGCCGAGAACGACGCCGGCGACGACCTTGGCGGTCGCCGGAGCTCGGGTGAGCTCGGGCTCGTTGCTGTAGTGGCCTAGGCGGGGCGGCGCTAGCATCTACAGCTCCTACGCGATGCGGGGAGTGCGTTGGACACAAACCCGGGACCATATGGTCACCGGAGCATGACCGGCGACGACGCGGGCGGCGGCGCGTGCGGGTGATCTTCGTGTAGTCGATGCAGGGGACGATAGCGAGAACAGAGAGGATGGGAATGTAGCTTAGCTCACAGCGGTTGCGACGATCTAAACGGCGAGGTCGGGGACGAGCTGGAGCAGTGGTGACGGCGAAGGGGATCTCCGGTGGCGATCAACGAAGACGAGGACGAGGCGGTAACTCCAGGGCGAGCGAGCGCTCGGGGCTTGGTCTGCTCGACGGAGAGGAGGGCGGCGGAGCTCCTGGACACGGTGGCGTGGCACGGAGACGACGGAGAGCACGGCTATGGCGACGGTGTGGCTACGGCAGCGTCGGCCATCATGGGAGAGAGCAAGGGAGAGAGGTAGGGGCGCGTGTGAGGTGTCCACGGGGTCGGGGCGGTGCCGCAGAGGCGCTTCGAGGCGTCGCGCTAGCGCGGGCGACGGCAGGCAGGCAGAGAGCGGGTGTGGCGAGCTCCTGTGCTCGCCGTTGAGCACCTGCTCGCCTCGCTGGCTAGGCGAAGTAGCTGCGTGGAGCGGCTGCTGGGCCGGGCCAGCTAGGTGGGCCGGCTGGTGGGCTTCCGAGTAAGCTCTAACTCTCTCTCTCTCTCTTTTCTATTTTGCTTTTATTTATTTCCTGCTCTGTGTATTGAAATAGAATAAATACTATTTCATTTCCAAAAACTCTGGAAATATTCAGAGGCACATTTGGGAATATTCTCAACTGCCTAAAAATGCTTCCAAGATTATTTGAGCACTTTAAAATATTTATAGCATTTAAAATGCCCAAATTCAAATACTTATGGCTTGTTCAAAAATCCAGAATGGCTCCATAAATTGCAAGACCATTTTTGGCAGAGGTTTTAGTCAAGACCAAAAATGGTGGGCTTTTATGAAGGGCATCTTGGGTTCATTGAAATTCCAATTGTTGGAAAATAGCATTTTCAGGGGGGGTGTTGGGGTTGATTAGGCCCCATTTCAAGTTTAAAAGAAATTTAAACATGATGCACATGTTCATCCAATCCTAATGCATGACTAAAAGCAGGGATGTGACAACTCACCCCCACTCAAAAGAATCTCGTCCCGAGATTTAGGATCCTCCGGGAAGAAGGTGGGGTACTCGAGTCGAAGACGATCCACCCTTTCCCAAGTGGCTTCTTTCTCGGAATGGTGTGACCATTGAACCTTGAGAAACTTGATATTATGGCGTCGAGTGGTACGCTCGGCTTGATCAAGGATACGAACGGGATATTCCCGATATGAGAGGTTATCTTGTAGATCAAGCGTTTCGTGGTCCACTCCACGGATAGGATCCGCGAAGCAACGCCTGAGTTGAGAAACGTGGAAGACATCGTGAACTCTGGAAAGATGCGAAGGTAGTTCCAATTGGTAGGCAACTTCTCCTCATTTGTCAAGAATGTGAAAGGGTCCAATGTAACGAGGAGCCAATTTGCCTTTGATACCGAAACGATGGGTTCCCTTTAAAGGTGTAACCCGAAGGTAAGCCTTCTCGCCAACTTCATAAGACATAGGCTTATGCTTGCGGTCATATTGACTCTTTTGGCGAGATTGGGCCGTTTTCAATTTCTCAAGAATAACGCGAACCTGCTCTTCTGCTTCCTGGATCATATCCGAGCCAAAGAGTTGTCTTTCCCTGGTTTCTGACCAGTTAAGAGGCGTTCGACATTTTCGTCCATAGAGAACTTCGAAAGGAGCTTTGCCCAAGCTAGCTTGATAACTATTGTTATAAGCAAACTCCGCGAATGGAAGGCATTTCTCCCAACCCATTCCGAATGAGATGACAGAAGCTCGGAGCATATCTTCCAAAATTTGATTGACTCGCTCTACTTGACCACTTGATTGAGGATGGAAGGCGGTGCTAAAAGAGAGACGAGTTCCCATAGCATTTTGGAAACTTTCCCAAAATCGAGAGGTGAAGAGACTCCCACGGTCTGAGTTAATTTCCAATGGGACACCATGAAGAGATACTATTCGGGAGATGTATAAATCAGCTAGCTGGCTAGCGGTGATACTCTCACGAATAGGTAGAAAGTGGGCTACTTTGGAAAGACGGTCGATCACGACGAAGATGGCATTATTCCCTCTCTTGGTCCTGGGAAACCCAGTAATGAAATCCATACTGGTTTTATCCCATTTCCACTCAGGAATAGCCAAAGGTTGAAGGGTGCCAGCAGGCCGTTGATGCTCTGCTTTAACACGACGACAGACGTCGCAATTAGCAATGTATTGAGCGATTTCTCTCTTCATCATAGTCCACCAAAACCTCTGGCATAGGTCTTGATACATTTTAGTACTACCGGGATGAATGGTGAGAGGGGATTCATGAGCTTCCTTAAGGATCAGACGCCTCAGGTTTCGTGCCTTGGGAACCACTAAGCGGTTTCCAAAGTATACGACACCTTGATCATCAACGGAGAAACAATTCGCGACTCCTTTCTTAATGTTTCTCTTAATACGGGAGATTCCCGGATCTACCTTCTGTGCCTTGATGATCTGATCCGTAAGGGTAGGTTTCGCCACCAGGGTGGATAGGAATCCTCGAGGAACAATGTGAAGATTAAGCTTACGAAATTCCTCATGGAGAAGTGGTTGACTTTGTTGTAACATCAGGTTGTTACAATAGGATTTACGACCTAGTGCATCAGCCATGACATTGGCTTTGCCCGGGGTGTAAGTTATTCCTAAGTCGTAATCCGAGATCAAATCGACCCAACATCGTTGTCTGAGATTCAAATCCGGTTGGGTGAAGATATATTTCAAACTTTGGTGATCGGTGAAGATCTTGCAACGATTACCGAGAAGGTAATGTCGCCAAGTTTTGAGTGCATGGACTACAGCTGCAAGCTCTAGATCATGTGTGGGATAATTTTCCTCATGTGGGTGTAATTGCCGTGAAGCATAGGTAATTACCTGACGATCTTGCATGAGTATGCAACCTAGTCCTTGTCGCAAGGCGTCGCAATAGATAATAAAGTCCTTGGAGAAATCTGGTGGTACCAGTACGGGAGCAGATGTCAGGCGTCTTTTCAGTTCCTGAAAGCTGAACTCGCACTATGGGGTCCACTCGAACTTTTTATCTTTCTTGAGGAGTTTAGTTAGGGGTTTAGCAACCTTGGAGAAATTCTCGACGAAGCGGCGACAGTAGCTCGCTAAGCCAAGGAAGCTCCGAACTTGCTTGACCGTATTAGGTGGAGTCCAATCAAGGACGGCTTGAACTCGCTCGGGATTGACAGCAATACCCTTAACAGAGATTACATGGCCTAAATAGGTCACTTCTGGCAACCAAAATTCACACTTGGAGAATTTGGCATAAAGGCGATGCTCTCGAAGTTTCGTCAACACCAGCCTTAGATGTTTGGCATGTTCCTCTTCATTCTTGGAGTAGATGAGTATGTCATCGAGGTAAACTACGGCGAATTTATCCAAATACTCCATGAATACCGAGTTCATTAATTGAGAGAAGGTGGCTAGGGCATTGGTTAAACCGAAGGACATAACGGTGTATTCGTATTGGCCATAACGAGTAACGAAGGCCGTTTTGGGAATGTCCCCGTTTCTGATTTTGATTTGATGGTAGCCCAACCTCAAATCCATCTTGGAAAAGACTGAGGATCCAGTGAGCTGATCATACAGATCGTTGATCCTGGGAAGCGGATACTTATTCTTGATAGTGACCAAGTTGACAGGTCGGTAATCTACAACCATCTGATCCGTTCCATCCTTCTTCTTGACGAAGAGGACGGGGCAAGCCCAAGGAGAGGAACTAGGACGGATGAAACCCTTTTTCAAGGACTCATCGAGTTGGTTCTTAAGCTCGGCTAGTTCTAAGGGTGCCATCTTATAGGGTTTTCTAGAAATTGGAATGGTTCCTGGAACAAGGTCTATCACAAACTCGACATCCCTGTCAGGTGGAACACCTGGCAGTTCTTCTAGAAAGACATCCAGAAAGTCCCGGACTACCGGAATATCTTCAAGGTCTGGAAGGGGGTTGGCATTTAGGGAGTAAAGCTGGTGCTTGGCCACTCGAGTTAAGACATTGACTGTCTTGCCCGATGGGTGAGTAAGTTGAACGGTTCTAGTGGCACAATCAATCTTAGCGTAATGAGCTGACATCCAGTCCATACCCAAGATGATGTTTATGTCCGAGGACTTGAGAGCTATTAAGGATGCCAGGAAGACAAGTCTATCGACAAGAATTTCGTTCCCATGGCTTACTCTAGAAGTTTGCCATTTGGAACTCGGAGATTGAATTACCATGGAAATGGGCATGTCACAGAATGTCGTGTTATGCAATCGAGCATAGTTCTCGGATATGAATGAATGAGATGCTCCAGTATCGAAAAGAACAGATGCCGGATGGCAATTAACAAGGAGCATACCAAGGACGACGTTAGGATCCTCATGAGCCTCCTCGGCTGAGACATAGTTGACATGGCCACGTGCAGTGGTGACCGGCTTGGCGTAGAATGTCTTTCCTGCTGGCTTACCACGGCCAACGGACTTTCCAGAATGATTGGGGTTGTTGTTCTAGGGACACTCTCGACTATAGTGACCCGGCTCTCCACACTTGAAACATGTCACAACATTGGGGCGTGGAGCAGCATTGGCAGCGGGGCCACCATAGGGCTTGGACGGTGCAAATTGCTGGTTGGGGCGAGGCGCCTCAAAGGATGGCCTCGGAATGAACCTGGGTGGTAGTGCCGTGCTTGGAATCCACACCCGGCGCTTCTGAGATCCAGAGCCGGATGAAGAGCCAAAATCATGAGAGTGCTTGCGTGAAGCGTCATAGTCAGACTGGCCTGTCTCAGCACTGATGGCTTTATTGACCAACTTCTGAAAGGAGGTGCACTCGTGCAGACAAAGATCGCGGCAAAGCTCAGGGCTAAGTCCCTTGCGGAACCTTGCCTGCTTCTTAGCGTCGGTGGATACCTCTTCAGGAGCATATCGTGCCAGATTCCCAAATTCACGACTATATGCATCCACAGTCAGTCTTCCTTGGGTGAAATTGCAGAACTCTTCCCTCTTGCGATCTATGAGACCTTCTGGGATGTGATGCTCACGGAAAGCCTCACTGAATTATATATCGGAGAGTTTAGGAATTCTTTTTACTCCTCAGTCCCTTCATCGCTCTGGTAAGGCATCCCGACGTAGAGTTTTGACTCTTCTCTTCTGAAATTTCACTAAATTTTTTTTTAGGATCACGCGGGTATCTTGGAATCGTTCCGATGGCTTATGATGAGAACATTGTCTTGGTGCCTCCTGTCAGGGGTTTTGTGGAAGTGTCCCGGGGAGTTGAGCTCTGAGGTGTTGTCGTCATAATTTTATCGTTGCAGTTCTGGAATACCTGAGTTTAGTACGCCGACATCGAAAATCTCTTTTATGCAGTTCGTTGGTGAGATAACCTCGACGCCACCCAGTACTGGGGCGGGAGTTCGGGAGTATCGCCATAACTTGTATAACAGATGCTTTTCGAAGGTTGAGGTAGACGATTTCCGAAGGTTTCTTGGTTATGTGTTGAAGGATGGATACAGCTGGATGTAGGATTTGCTAGAATTGGGTGAGATATTATGCTTCCCCTGTATCCCCAACACCTGATTGCATAACCGGAAAGGTTCGGGAGTTTCATAGGTGGGAATTCAAGTAGCTCTTAGGATATCTTTCCGATAGATGTATGATATGAAATTGGGGTTCGACGTCTAGTGGTCCGCCTATTCACGGTCGGTTTTACAGTATTCTCGTTGTGTCTTAAAGAGTCCTTGGCTATGCCGACTCGGGGACGCTTCGTATGTCATGTGCACTGCCTTGTACATGATGGTGCTGTACGATCGAGCCCGTGTAGGCCCCACCACAAAAACTTCGGACGAAATCTCTATCATATGTTTGTTCCGGCTTATTTTGCAAGCCAATTCTTTGTTTTGTTTTGAGTTGTGGTATTCGAGTTGCTTCGAAGTCAAATGTTGATTCCATACCTTTTCCTAAATGTTGTTCTCATATTTCTATGTGAATACCAATCCTTCTTGATCATCAAGATTGCTTTGTCAATCCTTTTCAACCGGCGTGTTTTTCTCTTCAAGTGGATCTGATCATTTCAACATCAGTAAGATCAATTATCTCTTCTTCTCAACGGTGTTATTTCTTCCGTCTCCAAATTGTCTTTGTTTTTCCCCCCCTCCCTCCCCTTTTTTCTTTAAGGGCTCAGATTTTTTTTCCAAGTATCCTTTATTGATGGAAAGCCTCTCCATTCCTTCTCCGTCAATATTCTTATCCGGTGTTTATCAGGAAGATTCTAACGGAGCGTCAAGTTCGTCACTCTTCAATCGTTTTCTTCTCTGGTGGATTCAATTCAAGCTTTCGGTGTTGATCATATTCTTTTCCGTATTTCAATACCTTTTCTTACCGGTGCACCTCTTTATCATTCACCTCTCGCTATTCAATTGTTCCGGAGTGCTGAAGATATCTCAGAAGGATCGTCTTGTCATTCAAGATCCGTTAATCCTATTTTGAGGATGTTTATCCCATTCAAGCCTTTTAATTCTACCGGTGCAATATCTCTTTTCAAGTAAATCATTTCAACGGTGTTCTTTTGAGTGGGCCCTAACCCACAGGTCTTTTCCCAGGATCTTACCTGACTCTTCTTATTTCCCAGAGATATCCTTAAAAATTCTTTTCGAAGTTTTGACGTAAGAATGAATTGCCATCAGTCAAATGTCCTCCTCTAAAATCTTTCAAAATCTTTTCATCGTTGGCTCAACCTTCCATTTTTCATCCCGGAGTATCTCAACAATTTAGTGTGTTTCTCATCATGTGAAGACCGAAGAAGTTTTTTTTCTCCCAATCTTGTTCTTGTCTCTTCAAGACTCGTAATTCTAGCTTGTTGCCATCCTCTCATAATTATTTCGATTGTGGGAATTCTTTTCACCCATCCGGAGCAATTTAAGAGTATTCCCAGTTTGTTATCCGGAGTTCATCAATTCAGGGTTATTCATTCACAACTTTCAGCGATGGTTCTCCAAATCTTACCGGTGCTTCGTTCAAGTGATCTCTAATCAGTTCGTGATCTCTTCGTTCTCTTGTATATAAATTCTCTCAAGCATCTTCGTTCTTTTGCAAATTCTTCCCGGTGATTCGTTATCTTTTATTCGTTCTTTTTCAATTCCTATGGTGGTTCGTTCAATAGTTGTCGTCATTCGTTATCATATCAATTCATTCGTTCTTTCCAATCCCGACCGGTGATTTCTTGAAGACCTTCTCAAGTTTTGATATATCTCTTTTAATCCTTTTCTACGAGAATAAGTAGTATGCCAATTCCATTGCTTGTCATCAATTTTACATTGGTGAAGGATACGCATAATGTAATTCTTATTCTTGTTTCATCGAGTTTATTCAATTCCTGTTTTCCGGAGTGGTTCATCATACTTATTTTTGGTTTTAAGTGCTCATCTTTCTTTTCCCAGAGATCCATCTAAATCATTGCAAGGCTTCAACCTTATTCTTTTCATCCTCCATTTCGATTGACCATTTCTTTTATTTCCGAAGTTCTCATGAAAGTTCTACGTGATGGTTCATCAAGGATTTATATTCCTTCTCGAAGTGTTCATCAAGATTCTTTTCTAAGAAACTCAAGCTTTCTTCATATTGTAATACGGAGTGCAATTTCTTTCTACCATATTATCGGAGGTGGTATTATGTCATTCTTGATAATTTGAGTTCATGTTTTTCATGATTCACATGGTGTCAAGAATGAGATATTTTAAATCCATTAATCTCGTCATTGGAGTTATCTTGGGTTATATTTCACCTTAAGCCTTCCCTAAGGATGGTTGTTATTATGGTGCTTATAAATGATCCAAGTTTTCATTTATCCTCCCGGTGAAATAAGTTTCTTGCCTCCTAGTTCATATCAATCCAATCTTTTGTTTTCGTTAGTGGCAGAATTTTCACCTCATAAAGTTTGAGATGGTTTCCATAAGCCCACTACAACCTTGTTCTTTTCTTGTTGTTAATCCAACAAATCCGTTCTAACATTTGTTGTAACCGTGCTCTCTCAAGATCTTGTTTCCCTTCGTTCCGGAGACATTGTGATGTTGCTCTCCTCAACCCATCTTCTCGGATTGTCAGGACCATGTTTTGATCGTGCTTATCCTTTTAACTAGAGTGTTGTGTCCCCTTTTGCTCAAGCCCTTTCATTTTACCAAGTTTTTCATCTCTTTTAAACCGGAGTGTTGTCCGAGATCTTTCTTACCCCTAGTTTCAATTCATTCAATAGTTACGGAGGCAGTGTATTGTGATTTCATCAAGTATCTTCTCATCTTTTCAAGTTATTATTCAATTCCTTTTCTTTTCAACCGGAGTGCTGCCTGAATTTGGTCTTCCTTGATCCCCTTCTTTAACCGGAGTGTTTTCAATATATATCTTGCCTCTCAACCTCAAGGTTTTCGCAATGTGCTTTGTTCCTCTTTTTCTAGCGGAGTGTTTTTCTACTTCGTCATCTCCGTTGCTTGTTTCTGTCTTTTGTTCAAACTCTCAAGGTCCTTTGGTTTCACTCATTGGTCAAAGAAGCAACTTAGTTTTACCTCTTCTCTTTCTCTTCCGTTTTCCCTACGGTGCCATTCTAGATCTCGGGACGAGATCCTCTCGTAGTGGTGGAGTGTTGTAACGCCCCGAGACCGATGTGCCAGGTGTCGTTCAGTTATTCGTTGTCGTTGCCGTGTCATTTGCTTGCGTGTTGCATCTTATCATGTCATCATGTGCATTGCATCATCATGTTTTTAAAACTTGCATCCGTCCCGGCCTCCTCGTTCTCTCCGTTGTCCGTTCTGAGCCCAGACACACTTGCACGCGCCCGCGGCATGTCCGAAATATTATTTTATAAGTGGCCGGAAAAATGTTCTCGGAATGGGATGAGATTTGACGTGTGGTCTTATTATAGTGTAGATAGACCGCCTGTCAAATTTCATCGCATTCGGAGTTTGTTTGATGCCCCAACGGATAACTATAGCGGCAGTATAGCCGGTCTAACGTCGGACGTTTTCGGTCTCCGAAAACAGTCGCCGGGCCTCTCCTCTTCTCTCTTCGCAGCCCTCTGCCTTCTGCACTACCTCTCACCACCAGGCCCTACCTAACCTCTCTCGTATGCCCGCGGACCTCCTCCCGCGCGCGTCCGAAATCTGTCCCGGACCCGACCCGGACTGTCGCCACCATTGTGTCCGGATCATCCCCAAACATCTACAAAACGTCTCCGTTTTGTTAATTGGACTTCCTACCCTATTTTTCTTGACCGCTTGATTTATTTGGAGGGACGGTTTAGCCCCTAAATGTCTCCCTTTTCCTTTTTATATATATACTCCTAGTGCTCTTTGGACAAAACCCTAAAACCGAGGGCCCTTGTCCCATCCTCCCAGCCGCCGCCAGTCCTCTTTCACCTCGGGATCCATCCCGATCCATCTGCCCAATCCTCTCGCGCAGTCATTTCCAGCCAACCAATCCCACCGAGGCCCTGGATCCAGCTGTCCCGCAGCGACCACGAGCCAGCCTCGCCGGAGCCCGGCAGGAGCACGAGCTCCCTCGTCCTCGTCCCCGTGCCGCAAGCAGCAGCAGATCCAGCGCAGCTGTGCCCGGACGTCTCTGGCAAAGCTCCAGGCCATCCCCCTCACCTCCATCCCCGTGCTCACCCGACGCCCGAGCGAGGAGCTCCCCTTGGCCCTCCTCGATTTGCGAGCCGCGCCTGCATCCCGTCGGTGCAGCGACGCCGTGCCCGAGCCTCCCGTCGCCAAGGGGCACGAGCTCCTTTGCCTCGCTGCCACGCCAACCCGAGTGGCAGCCCAGCCGGTCATCTCCGCCGCTGCCGAGCCTCAGGCCAGCTCCGCCGCCATCCTCTTCATATCCCTGCCTCTCCCTAACCTCTCTCCTCTCCCCTGCAGTGCTCCTCGCCGCCACCGCCATGGAGTTCGTCGTTGGCTCCCTGCTGCCGCCCTGCTCCGACGACGGATCCGGCGGGATCCGGCCCCCACCGCCCGGATCCTTCCATCTTCGATGGGATCCGCCTCCCTCCTTCGGCGGAGACACGCCAAGCCATCGCCGTCATCCCGATCCGCGCGGAGGAGCGCCGCCGAACACCTGCCTCTGCCTGCGTCCTCTGCTTCTTCCAGGATGAGGCACCCGCTCGCCCGCTCGTCCTCGAGCGTTGACCGTGCCCCCTTCTCCTCCTCGTTCGGTCGAGTCAAGACCCAAGCCCAGCCGCGCCAGGCTCCAGCTGGCCCGCGTCCGACCTCCCCAACCGGCCTCGCTCAGCCTCTGCTTCGATTCGATCCTGCCAGGCTGCCTCCTCACGCACCTCCACCTGGGCCATGCCCCGAACGGCCCAGCTTCGCAACGCCACCCTGCCCAGCGACGGATTCAGCTGGGCTTGGCCCAATGTGAGAACCCCCGGCCCCTCCTGTGCACTGATGGGCCAACCAGTTTCAGCCCGTGGATGTTTTTTTTTTCAGTCTCTGTGATTTTAGCTAATTTCCAGGATACTGCTGTTTTACAGATTAGACCCTTTTGTTCATGCATATAATAACTCACAATTGGTGCATCGGATTAAAATGATTTATATATGAAACTTGCTCAGAATTTTGTGTAGATTAATAATATCCAACTTTCATCTATGTTTGAAATATTTAAAATGTTGTTTGCATTAATTTGCTCATATGCCATGTTAAAATGATTTAATTCATAACTTTATAACCGTAGCTCCGTTTTTAATAATCTTTATATGTAAATGGGGTAGAAAAATGCATAGATTACCATGTTGCACTTTATTTTCCTGTTTAACAACAATAAAATATGGTTTTAGGCAGAACAGTACCAAACCTAATTTATGCTCATGAGGAGTTTCTGGAATTGTTGTTCGTTGTTTCCGGCCTCATTTAACCTTGACTAGATAGGTAGTTTTCATTTGCTTCACCCTCTTGCCATGCTTAACAACATTTAATATTGTTGGGTACATAAACGGGATCAAACTAAATAACTTAATGTGGTGTTTCGTCAATATGCAACTCGTTGCATATTGAGCTTCATTTAATTTGTAGGATTGTTTGTGCACTTTGCCATGCCATGCCTCATTAAACCGGACATGCATCATACTTGTTTGCGCATAATGCTATGATCGTGTGATGGTTGTTTACCATGATTGTTTGCTTCTTTCCGGTGTTGCTTCTTCGGGTTGGTTCCGTTAACGTCGAGTTTGTGAGGACCCGTTCGTCTACGTCCGTTTGTCTTCTTCATGGACTCGTTCTTCTTCCTTGCGGGATTTCAGGCAAGATGATCATACCCTCGAAATCACTACTATCTTTGCTATGCTAGTTTGCTCGCTCTTGCTATGCCAATGCTACGATGCCTACCTTTTGCTTGTCAGCCTCCCAATTGCCATGTCAAACCTCTAACCCACCTTGTCCTAGCAAACCGTTGATTGGCTATGTTACCGCTTTGCTCAGCCCCTCTTATAGCGTTGTTAGTTGCAGGTGAAGATTGAAGTTTGTTCCTTGTTGGAACATGGAGATGTTGTTCCTTGTTGGAATATTTAATTACTTGTTGGGATATCACGTTATATCTTATTTAATTAATGCATCTATATACTTGGTGAAGGGTGGAAGGCTCGGCCTTATGCCTGGTGTTTTGTTCCACTCTTGCCGCCCTAGTTTCCGTCATATCGGTGTTATGTTCCCGGATTTTGCGACCCTTACGCGGTTGGGCTATAATGGGAACCCCTTGACAGTTCGCCTTAAGTAAAGCTCTTCCAGCAATGCCCAACATTGGTTTTACCATTCGCCACCTAGCCTCTTTTTCCCTTGGGTTTCGCGGACTCAAGGGTCATCATTATTTTAACCCCCCCCCCCGGGCCAGTGCTCCTCTGAGTGTTGGTCCGAACTGAGCTGCCTGCGGGGCCACCTCGGGGAAACTTGAGGGTTGGTTTTACTCGTAGCTAGTCTCATCTGAGTGTGCCCTGAGAAAGAGATATGTGCAGCTCCTATCGGGATTTGTCGGCACATTCGGGCGGTGTTGCTGGTTTAGTTTTACCCTGTCGAAATGTCTTGTTGTACCGGGATACCGAGTCTGATCGGAGTGTCTCGGGAGGAGGTCTATTCCTTCGTTGACCGTGAGAGCTTGTGATGGGCTAAGTTGGGACACCCCTGCAGGGATTTGAACTTTCGAAAGCCGTGCCCGCGGTTATGGGCAGATGGGAATTTGTTAACGTCCGGTTGTAGAAAACCTGAACTTGACCTTAATTAAAATGAATCAACAGCGTGTGTAACCGTGATGGTCTCTTTCCGGCGGAGTCCGGGAAGTGAACACGGTTGTTGGAGTTATGCTTGACGTAGGTTGTATAGGATCACTTCTTGATCATAGTTTTATCGACCGTGCTTTGCCTTCTCTTCTCGCTCTCATTTGCGTATGTTAGCCACCATATATGCTAGTCGCTTGCTGCAGCTCCACCTCATACCTTTACCTTACCCATAAGCTTAAATAGTCTTGATCGCGAGGGTGCGAGATTGCTGAGTCCCTGTGGCTCACAGATACTCCCAAAACCAGCTTGCAGGTGCCGATGAGTCCGTGCAGATGACGCAACCAAGCTCAGGAGGAGCTCGATGAAGATCTTGTCTTTTGTGTTGTTTCGTTCTAGTTGATCAGTAGTGGAGCCCAGTTGGGGTCGATCGGGACCTTTGTCGCATTTGGGGTTCTTCTTTTATTTTGGTTCCGTAGTCGGACCATGAGTGTATTTGGTTGATGTAATGTTTATTCATGTAATTGTGTGAAGTGGCGATTGTAAGCCAACTATGTAATCTCTTTCCCTTATGATATTACACGGATTGTGTGCAGATTACCTCACTTGCGACATATGCCTTCAATGCGATTATGCCTCTAAGTCGTGCCTCGACACGTGGGAGATATAGTCGCATCGAGGGTGTTACAACTTCGGCCAGAGAAGGCGGGTGAGGCAGATTTTCACCCCTAACTGCACTGGCTTCCCCCTACTCCGGGGCAGCAGGGTTGCTGCGGGTGTTGACCATCCTAGGAGAAAACAAGACAACGGTTTAGATAAGGATGGCACAACTTAGCAAGGAGTGCAGAATGTAATGGATAACATGGAATGCAGAGATGTTCATCCGTATGTCATGGTAATATAGAACTGCCATATATATACCAACGGTCATACACACCATACATAGTTTAGTACAAGCCCAGGCTACAGTACAACTATGATGAAAGACGTTACATCTCATCGGAGATATTCCAAGCTCCTATACATTATTTGTCTACACCTTCGGAATTGATTACACACTAAGTCATATTCCACAAGTCACGCAGGACAGTGGAGATACAACTATTACAACACTAGTGATACTACTACTAACTCAGACAGCTCCGTAGTAGTCCTCATAGAAGTCACCTCCATAGCCTGAAAGTTCAACATGATCATCCGGGAACAGACGGTCCTGAGGAGCTTGTGGACCAAAGGGGCTAGGATGAGGTCTTGGACCAACAAACGGTGGCCCGCGGGGACCACGGGGTGGGGTGATGCCTCCCACATCATGCCAATCCACCACGTCTGGCAGAGCAGATCTCACAGGATACAGATCCCTCGTATCCATACATCCAGCTTGCACAGCAGGTGCAAACCGAGTCAAAGTGGCCCAATAATCAGCACGGGTATTGAAAAGCTCCAGTCTCAAGGCCCGATTCTCTCGATCCTTATCCTCGGGCATCTCGGCAGTGGTGCGAGTTAGTGAGTCCTCACGTGTGGAGTCAGCATAGATAGCCTGGAGATACCCTTGCGCTCCCGGGAGTGAAGCTGACATATAACGGAAGTCGGTGTTCCGAAGCAGGCCAGTCCGGACTCGCATGATGGTCATCATGGAATAGGCAGCATCCTGCACAGCCATCTCAACAGTAACCCCGAGTCCATAGGAATAGTGGAGGGGCTCGGTAGATCCAGGATAAGAAGGAAATATCCTGACGGTGCAGAAATATTGGCTTTGATTAAAGTCTCGGAATTGCTCTTCGACTGTGTATTCGGGATACCAACAGTAACCCGTCTCGATCATTACCCGGACTAGAATAGCAGTATGACCGGGCACATCGAGGCACCGGGTCAGGCGAACCACTTGGTTTTGAGCACGAGTGGCCATCTGAAAGCACAACCACAATGCAAAGACATTAGAATTTCTAGGGAAAATTGGACATCATAACGGCTATAAATGCTCAGAAAAAGATTTGAGACATCCACAACAGTTTGCAATACCACTCAACAACATCATATCAAGTTTCTGATTCAACTGGCAACATACTAAAAATAGTAGAAACTGTACTGAGGCTTGTAACAACAATCCTATAAGCTACTACGGATTAGTAACACGTGAACCTGATAGAAGATGAGGGCCTAGTCCTTAATCCACGTTGAATGAGAAGAGAATGACTCAGATCAGAGGGCATAAGGTAAAGGAGTAAAAGAGCCTTACGTTCCCTCCCATAATCAATTCCCCTACATATAACTAAAGCATTTCTAGACTCGACATCGACCAGTTTGGCTCAACGAACCTACAGGCAGTCTGGCTCGGATGCCAACGCTGTCAGGACCCCGATTCCAAGTCACATCGATCTAGCCGGTAACACCTCATATCACATTGCGGCCTCACGCACGGTATCCCCACGGGTGTCGCCTTACCATGGCCCGGGACCGTTTACGCCTTTTGGCTCACGTATATGATAGTGTCGCTAGCATCCATATGACAGAGAACCCGGGCCGACATGGCTAGTCGTGAACCCAAAGCGACACAGACCTATGGAGACATGCATACGTGAATCACATCAAGCATGTCGGTCATCAGCGTATGAATCCGGGCTGTAGCACTGGGCTAACAGGACTCCGGGGAACCTGGGCTGTAGCAGGCTAGGCAGGACTCCGGAAGTCACCACGTAACATTTCCCCGAAGGGACATACATAGGAACGAAGTGAAACACATGCCGGCCAGTCAAGTGTCCTGAGCAGTAGTGCTGGACTAGCAGGACTCCGGTGAACCGGGCTGTAGCGGACTACTATGGCTCGAGGAGCACTAGACTACATTTCCCCATAAGAAAGGCTGCCAAGGATAAACAACTAGATTGTCGGATCCCACACATACCAAGCATTTCAATCATACACACAATATGCTCGATATGTGCAAATACAACATGGCATCACAACAAAACTCTATAACTCAAGTACTTTATTTAAAGGCTCCAAAGAGCCATACATAACATGTTCATACAGGTAGGGGTCACATGACCCGACACTCAAGTCATACAAGCATACAAGCACATGCGGAAGCAAATAGTCTGAGTACAGACACTAGAAAGAAAGAAGGCCTCTCGAAGCCTGTCTATCTACATAGGGCCCTCCATGGCCAGGATCACCACCTGGGTGGCAAGTCACTCATCGACGTCGGGATCTACATAAAACCCATCGGAGGGGGCGGTGTTGTCGTCTGAAAATAGTAATTAAGCGAACATGAGTACAAAGGTACTCAGCAAGTCTTACATCAGAACCTACTATACATGCTCATTCTCAAGAAGGTGGTGGAGTTATTGCAGCAAGCCAGCTTTGACTCTTCGCTAAGCTATCCTACGAGACTCCACTAATAAAATAGTTTTCACACACGAGTCCACTACTCACCAACACAATACTCCACCGGGGATCCTCCCTCGTCATCCTACGAGAGGGCCATCCTCGGTACTCACACTTATCTTGAGTCTTTTAGTAGTATCCATTAACTTGTCTATGAACTGTATAGGCAACCAAGTAGTCCTTTACCGCGGACGCGCCTATTCGAATAGATGATGTTAACCCTGCAGGGGTGTACTTCTTCATACACGCTCTCACCACTTACCGCCGTTTACACGACATGTACTCGGCAACCTTCAAGCGGAAGCCCAACGAGGGTGTCGGCCACGGCCTACCTAAACACTCAAGTCTCTAGTCCAGGTTTATCGCCTATCCAGGTTCCATCCGCAAGGAGTCTGGCCGAGGTTTCCACATACGGCCCCGAACGATGTGAACAGGGTCCCGAGACGCCAAACGGGCGCCCGGCATACCCGGCCACGGTGTATCTACCGCAACATAGCCCACCCCTAGGGTCAGCGCTACGCACGGCCGCCAACACATAACCTACAAACAGCAGAAACTATTTGCAACTCCTGGACAGAGTACTAGGGTGATTAAGAAGCCGAGAGGGTCCATTGGTTTCGGGCCCAATGTATGGTAGTAACTGAATCTTAAATCACACATACAGATCTCAGTTCTTAGGGACGGCCTCAATGAAACAACCCACCATGTACTCCTACATGGCCTCTCATCGATACCTTTACCAAATCATGTTCAACACACCCCTCACATTACTGACATAATCATTTCACTCTAGCCCATCACCCAGATGAACCAGACCTGACACAACTCTAAGCATAGCAGGCATAGCATGGTAGGAACACAAATATGGCTCAATCAACTCCTACACATGCTAGTGGTTTTCATCTAGTTACTGTGGCAATGACAGGTCATGCAAAGGAAGTGGGTTCAACTACCGCAACACACAACAGTTTGAATCGCGTTGTCTTAATGCAGTAAACAAGAGCAAAAACGAGAACATGGGTTTGTATCGAAATGATCAATGGGTTGCTTGCCTGATGTAGTGGTAGTAGGGTAATGCCCTTCAGTTGGATACTCGGAGATATCCTCGGAGGCAGAACCTACCACGAGGGACACACATAACATAATCAACACATGACAATTTGCAACAATATGATGCATGCTATGACATGGCAAAATGATGTGTCCTGCCTAATGCAATGTGAAACAAGTTGAAATGGGTCCATTTGAACCAAAGATTCAAATGGAAGTTAAAGTTCTTATGCATAATAAGTGTGTTAGCTTGTTTCACCTAAACATCAAGGTTAAAGTGGTTTGTCATGCATGAAACCATTACAGATGGATAGATTGAATTTTTCTGATCATTTTTCATATATAATTTGTTTGATTTGGAGCTATGGTTGATTTTCTATGATTTTTAGAAGTTTTGGCTATTTCCTGAAATTTCCTATATAAAAATAAATCCAGAAAATGAATAATTGCGTCAGCATTGCGTCACTGTGACGTTAGCGAGTCAAAGGCGCCAGGGCCAGTCAAACCTGGCTGGTGGGGCCCGTCTGTCAGTGTCTCAGCTAACTAACAGAGTTAAGTTAGTACTAATTAACTGTCAGTGGGGCCTGGGCCCACATGTCAGTGACCTAAACTAACTAAAATTAGTTAATACTAATCCTAAACTAATTAACATGTCAGCCCCACCTGTCATAGGCTCAGGGGGAAGTCAACTTGGGCCCACACGTTAGTCCACGGGTCAAAACGTGGTCAACTTGCCGGCGGCTTGACGCCGGCAACAACAGACGCGGCGGAGGGGCTCGGGTTTGCGTCTCCGGCGACCAAACGGGCGGCCGAGACCATCTACGGGGAGCTGGAAGCGAGCCGCGTCGTTTGGTGGTGGAAGTGGAGCTCGAGGAGGCCGGGAACGACGCCGGCGACGACCTTGGCGGTCGCCGGAGCTCGGGTGAGCTCGGGCTCGTTGCTGCAGTGGCCTAGGCGGGGCGGTGCTAGCATCTACGGCTCCTACACGATGCGGGGAGTGCGTTGGACACAAGCCCGGGACCATATGGTCACCGGAGCATGACCGGCGACGACGCGGGCGGCGGCGCGTGCGGGTGAGCTTCGTGTAGTCGATGCAGGGGACGACAGCAAGAACGGAGAGGATGGGAATGTAGCTGAGCTCACAGCGGTTGCGACGATCTAAACGGCGAGGTCAGGGACAAGCTGGAGCAGTGGTGACAGCGAAGGGGATCTCCGGCGGCGATCAGCGAAGACGAGGACGAGGCGGTAACTCCAGGGGAGCGAGCGCTCGGGGCTCGGTTTGCTCGACGGAGAGGAGGGCGGCGGAGCTCCTGGACACGGTGGCGTGGCACGGAGACGACGGAGAGCATGGCTATGGCGACGGTGCGGCTACGGCAGCGTCGGCCATCGTGGGAGAGAGCAAGGGAGAGAGGCAGGGGCGCGTGTGAGGTGTCCACGGGGTCGGGGCGGTGCCGCAGAGGCGCTTCGAGGCGTCGCGCTGGCGCGGGCGACGGCAGGCAGGCAGAGAGGTGGCGTGGCGAGCTCCTGTGCTCGCCGCCGAGCACCTACTCGCCTCGCTGGCTAGGCGAAGCAGCTGCGCGGAGCGGTTGCTGGGCCGGGCCAGCTAGGTGGGCCGGCTGGTGGGCTTCCATGTAAGCTCTAACTCTCTATCTCTCTCTCTCTCTCTTCTATTTTGCTTTTATTTATTTCCTGCTCTGTGTATTGAAATAGAATAAATACTATTTCATTTCCAAAAACTCTGGAAATATTCAGAGGCACATTTGGGAATATTCTCAACTGCCTAAAAATGCTTCAAAGATTATTTGAGCACTTTAAAATATTTATAGCATTTAAAATGCCAAAATTCAAATACTTATGGTTTGTTCAAAAATCCAGAATGGCTCCATAAATTGCAAGACCATTTTTGGCAGAGGTTTTAGTCAAGACCAAAAATGGTGGGCTTTTATGAAAGGCATTTTGGGTTCATTGAAATTCCAATTGTTGGAAAATAGCATTTTCAGGGGGGGTGTTGGGGTTGATTAGGCTCCATTTCAAGTTTAAAAGAAATTTAAACATGATGCACATGTTCATCCAATCCTAATGCATGACTAAAAGCAGGGATGTGACACCGCTCCTCATGTCGGGCCCTGCGCCGCGCCTGCTGGCGCCGACCGCGCCACCGGGAGCCGATCCCGCACCTTCGCAAAGTGGCACGGTAGCGAGATGACATCACCAATGTCAACGTGTTCCCCTACGCGGAGAAAGCGCGCGTCCACCGTGACTCCGCACCCATCTGACAAGACGAGGCGGAGAGCGTCTCGCCGAAGCATCGGAACACCGTCATGGAACGCGAGCATATGCGTCTGCAGATCGGTGGCGAATGAGACGTGCCAGCTCTCGTTGGGCGTATCGCCACGCGGGTTGCATGAGCACGACATCGTCTCCTACTCAAACATGTTACTGGAGGGCCACTTTCTCAAATAAGTAAAAAAAGGAAAAAAGAAAAGAAAAAAAAGAAAAAAAAGAAAAGAAAAAAAGCGTTAAGTAAAAAAAAGAAAAAAAGAAAAAAAAGAAAAAAGTAGAAAAAAGGAAGAAAAAAAAAGAAAAAAGGAAAAAAAAGAAAAAAAAGAAGAGGAAGCATAACATGAGGAGGAGTGATGTGGCTTATCCCAGTCCTCCCGTCGCAACTCGCAGATCGCAATGGAGGCGGCGGCGAGGGCGGCGGAGGGAGGCAGCGGCGGGGACGGAGCGGTCCGACCAGGTGGAAGGGGGCAACTGTTTTTTGTGAGTAATTTGCAAAAGAACCCCTGCTTTCCTGCGTATTCAAGCAGCTGGAGATAAGTGGCAGTCAGCGCCCACGTGGCACGAGTTGACCGCTGCCAAATCAGCGAATACATAGACCAACCAATAGAATGGACCGTATGTGAACCCCTAGGACAAATTTAGGGATGGTATTTCGGGTATTTTAAACTACGGGGACTAAAGTGACCACCGAGCATAAGTTTAAGTACCTACAGTGAATTTTCTTTTCTTTTTTGGCCGTTGGGGAGGAGGGGGGAATGGAATGGGCGGAGGACGGAGGGTTTTCACACAAGCGACCGATACCATGGTAATCCAGAAACATACATAGAGGGAGCCCCCGAGCTCTCACAGAGCTTAGCGACATCTGGCCGTCCGATCGATTTGCTTGATGCGTTTCCGGCCGTTGGATCGAGGGTGTGGAAGGGCTTGGCCGTCGGATCGAAGCCGCGCTCCTGTAGTAATGAATAGTTTCCGCTCGCGCGTGCCACCGAGCGTAATTCCTATGCCCCACCGAGGACATTTTCGTCATTTCATGTACAGGTTTATAAAGGGCAGCCGCTCCTGTGTTGAACCCTAGCCACCGCCTCCTCCAGCGCTTCCCAGCTCCTCCTCTCCCTCTCTCTCATTCCCCTTCCCTCCCACGCGCCTCCTCTTCTCCCACCCACATCGCCGCCGCCGCCACCCATCGCCTCGAACCACGTAGTCGACATCCATCCATTGCTCCAGCGGTGGCCAGATCAGTCGCAACAGAGCCCCCTCCAGCCCTCCCTCTCTCTCGCGCGTCTGCTTCACGTACGCCGCCTAATTCCGGCGAGCCCCGGCGTCTCCGCCACCGCGCAACACAGCGCCGAGCTCGCCTCGCTCCGCTGCGTCCTCTCTTCCTGCCGGATTCGCCGCTCACGGCCACCACCGCTCACCCGCGACCCTGCCCCGTGGTTAGGGTTTCGGGTGTTGGCTCCAACATCGGCGGCTATGTCCGGTGATTTCATCCCCTCCCCTCCTTCCTCCTCCTCATCTCTCTCTTCCTTTCTCTAATCTCTTCTTTTGTAGCAGCAGAGGACGAGTTGAGTGGGGAAACACCAACACCATGGACGAGTTGGGTGAGGGGATGATCATGGTGGCGGCCAGATCCGCCATGGCTGCAGCAACTTCCACCTCCTCGCTCGCGCCGGGACCCCGACACCATGAGCTGCTCATCAAGGGCCGCATCTCCTTCATCCTCATGTCCCAGGATAAGCAGCAGAAGAGGAGAGTTCATCCCCTCCTGGCCCGACACCGGCGGCCATGGGGCTGCGCCTCCTCTCCGCCTCTGGTCAGTTCATCCCCTGCCCCTCCTTCCTCCTCCTCCTCCTCCTCCTCCTCCTCCTCCTCTTCCTCTCTATCTCTTTCTAATATCTCTCTGTTTTTGTAGCAGCAGAGGAGAGGAGCGGGTACGAGCCTGCAGCTCCTGATGTGCTTCAATTCGATTTGGAGTAGAGCAATTGATGTACTCCTACTGCTGCTGTAGAGGATAGGATGGACGAGAGCACATCACACGATTCGATTCTGCTGTGAGTTGTCCCTTAATTGCTCCTTCTCTTCACTTCTGCTACTTGGTTGTACAGTTACTAATAAGGAAATCCTGAAGAAAAACCTACAATGCTTGTTCAGTTTGGAGTGTTTTGCCACCATTGTTTCATGTAGGCTGCAACTTTAGGATTTGCTTAAGCGAGAAGGCGCCCTTGCAGCGCCTTAGATATTTGCCCGCTTTAGGCGCTTAAGCGCCCGCTTTAGCGTTAGGGCGGGTGTGGTTCATGGAACTGACAAGAAGAACGGGTGCACTTGTTGGTGTTTTATTTTCATAATTCTTCTCTACAAAGAGTAAATGGTTTACTGTCGGAGTAGTTTTAGTCACTTTGATTACACCAAGATTCGATGAAGGAGGATTTGGTGGATGCGCACGTTGTTGATGTTTGATTTTCATAATTCTTCTTTGCTCATGATGCTTAGCAGCGACATTGTTTAGAAAGTGCTAATGTTCATAGTATACACGACATTATCTATGGTATGCTCTGCGTCGCTGCTCCCTCCTCTGCGCGCCTCCCTCCTCGTCCTCAGGCAGGAGGATGAGCGCTGGCCGCAGAGACGACGAGGTGGCCGAGCTGTCCATGTCGCCGTTGTCGTTCCTCCGGACTTGACAGGAGGAGTGCCGGACACAGAGATGGAATAGCGCGATTACAATATTGAATTGAGATCGTTTTGTCACTCATCCAGCCTTTGCATGTGAGAGGTGGTTTGTGTGATTGCAACCAGTCTTAAACATGATTTATAACAAAATGTGTCTGGGTGTCAAATATAAAGTACAATTCATTAGTGTTCAGTTTATCTTTTATACTTCGGCGAGGACCGCTTTTCTCAGCAGTTTTCCTTATAATGTTTGTGTTCATTCCCAATGGACTGATCAGATGCATCCTATGAGGAACTCAAAGAAGAAGGGCATTCCGAACAAAGAAATCAGCTGGTTAGAACACTCTATGTCCCTTGGCCCTTTGCATAGTAGCGAGTACTCTATAGTTTACCCATTTGAAATGCGGAATGTGTAAAGTGAAGAATGCATGATATATTGTGTAGATTTCATGTGTTGGTAAGCTATTTAGCTGATGCATATGAGCTGACTGCATAGTGCTCTAGAATGCCTTGCTTTGACTGATTTTTAGTGTGGTTTCTGTTTCTGTCCACCTGTGCAGGTAGTTTTTTTAGTTGTGAGAAGCTTGATGAGTTGCACTGCGAAGAATCGCGATTGGCACATATCCAGTTATGCTCAGGTATACCCTTTTTTTCCTAGCTTCTGTTATTAGTCTTCCTTCTCTATGAATCGTTCCACTGGTGGTTGCTCCTACAAAATAACTAATCTTTTTTGCTTGATATGTTTAGATAAAACTTATGCCCTTTATTCACGTAAACAATTTATGATGGTGGTTTGGTTACCAAGCTCTATTGTTTCCTATAAAATGATTACGTGCTACAATACTTCAGTCTGGGTTCTTCTGCTATTACAGTCTTTGTTTTGCATGTCTCTCTGAACCTTTTAGTTTCCTTTATTTGTTTTTGTTTGGCTGTGAAGAACGCAAGAAATTAAGATGTCCGCTTTGCTTCAAGCTACTGCAGTGAATTTTGAATCTTCCTTGACTTCATTTCATTTTATAAGCTACCACTAAAATATATCTTGTGGAAAGCACAATAATATTTCTTGACGTTTCTCTTACTGAATATAAGTTGATGGATAGTCTTAATGAAGTGGGCAAGGCTGATAAGGATGAATAATATTCTAATTTTGTTACCATCATGATGCTCATCCCTTGCCGAAGCCGGTGGTTTGGTACTGATATAAGGCATCTAAAAACCAACTAATCATTTTGTTTTCATTTGCTTTTGGTTTGGTACTGATCAATAAAGTGCTTAATATGTTTTATGATCCATTTGCTTTTGGTTTGGTACTGATCAGTAATGAAAGTAATTAGTTCTCTGTTGTAAACAATTTTCAGAGTAAGGATCAGAAGCAGCATTCAACGATGCATTTTCTCCTGTGGTGTCAGTTAAGCATGTATGTACATTTCCAGAGCTATGTTGTTTTTTCTGTAAGCTTCCACGTGCATTCAAATTCTTCCGCGGTTCTCTTAATTTTTAGATGCTAATACAGTGGAGTTTGATTCTATTGTTGTCATTTGGTTTAGAGCTTTGCATTTCAGTCATATCTTATAGTTTAGCTGAATATATGTTGGATAGTAGTGATCAGAAGAGGCATTCAAGGATGCATTTTCATGTGTGGTATTAGTTAAGCATGTATGTACAATTCTGGAGCTATGTTGTTTTTTCGATAAGCTTACATGTACATTCAAATTCTTCCGCAGTCCTCTACAATTTTTATATACTAATAGAGCCGAGTTCGATTCTATTGTTGCCATTTGGTTTAGAGCTTTGTGGTTCCAATCATATCTTATGGTTTAGGTGAATATATGCTAGATAGCATAATCAGTGAGATATGAATATTTGTTGTCGCTTGGTTTTCCTTACTTCAGTATGAAAAGAAGTTCTTCTGATAGTCTCATTAACTGAATGCTGCTGCACTCTATTAGTAAGTAGATGGTAAATTTACTTAAACAACCATTTTTTCCTTATTTTAGTTTGAAAAGTTATTCTCATGTTCTCAACAGCAAAAGCAAATGTGCCAAGCGGTGGACCGTCGTCATTACTTTCATGCACCTCTGGGAAGAGGAGATGACCTGAGGTGAGTCGCCTCTGATCTGCCGGCCCAATTCGGCTGCCACCGACTGGCACGAGTTTGCCTCGGCCTCCTCCTCTTCCTCCCTAACGGCCTCCCCTCCTCCTCCATGGTGGTTGGCAAAGATAACACGTGCACTCGGTTTGGTGTTGGGCAGCATAGTGTTGCTGATTTGCCTCCGTTCATGTGCTGATAACTCGCCGTCTGTCCATCTTCTCTCTCTCTCTCTCTGGATTTTTTTCAACTTTTCTGCCTTGATACTCAAGAATTTTGTTGAAATAGAAGATGGAAAAGATGCAAAAAAAAGCCATTTGGTTTTACATTTCCTTCGCTATTAGACAAAATGCAGCTTCTTTAGGGTCATTTATTAGGTGGACTAAAGAATGTTTGCTAATAGATTTAGTTTGATTGATTCAAGTTTCTGATTCATGCACACACACATATATTAGGTGGACTAAAGCCATTTTAGTATGCAGGCAAAATCTGTTTATTTTACATGCTGATTTTCCTAACTGCATTAACTTCCAAAGTATTTATTTTGTTGATCAGGAAATATCAGCGGGGGCGTGGATGTGCGGTTTAGGAAGCGGTTCCGCGCCGGTTGTACGGCGTTCAGGCGCAACCCCGGCGCCCACTGAGTACTGCCTTGGCTACAACCTCCCTTGGTGAGCTCCATCTTCCTCCTGCTCCTCTGCTTTGGCTACTGTATGGGGCATGGCCGTGGCTATGTTGATGTGGTGCTCGTCTGGTTGATGCTCCATGCCCTACTCATGCATCAGTTCCTACCTGAGTTCTGTAGTTGTGGATCCATGCTATTCTAGGGTTTGGAGGCTGCTGTTCATGTTTACTTGCTAACATAGGAGCTCCCTGTGATGCTCTGGTTTACATGTGGATGCTCTGGTCCTATAGCTATGCTCCTGGATTTGATTTCGGATGCGTTTTGGGCCGTTGGATCTTGCCCGCTGGATCAAAAAGAGACACTTAGTTGGCGCAGGACTATGATGATCGGTTATGGCTGATATAAGCATGCTGTCGAGCAACCGAGGCGCTTGTGGGTATTAAGTTGGATCCCCCCTCGTTTCTTTGAGCCGTTTTGATCATGTGCTTATTTTAGTGGCTCTGTCCTTGGATGGTCATTTCTGATGAGTGATAACCAGGGCAGTTTCACCCTTGCGAGAACAGATTGGTCTGGCGATGGAGACACTAGGGGAAGGGTCATGATCGAGCAAAGGCGAATCTGAGCCCATTCAAATGCAGTTCTCAAGCACAGTGTGCTATGTTGTTGCCGTTCTGTATTTGTATTTAGTGCCCCTTTGGTTTGCAGGAATTTAAGAACACATCCAGAAATAAGAACTGAGGCAGCCCCCGAGCTCTCTCAGAGTTTAGCGACTCTCGGCTGTCCAATCGAACTGCTTGATGCGTTTCCGGCCGTTGGATCGAGCGCGTGGAAGGGCTTGGCCGGCGGATCGAAGCCGCGCTCCTGTAGCAATGAATAGTTACCGTCCCCCCGCGATCCTGCTTACTCCGCGATTTTGACCGGTTCTCGCTGGCTTGTGGGCCCCTTCATGGGGTGGGTCGCGCCTGTCAGCGGCTGTGCCTGGGAGCGTGGTCTGTGCGGCCAGTCGGCGCCCTCCAGCGGTCAAATATCTCGTGCCACCGCCGATAATTATCGTGCCCTGCCGAGGGCATTTTCGTTTTTTCACCTTTTACCCCTGTGCGTGGTGGCCCCTGGTTGGTCCGTGCGTCGATGAGGCGAGGGAGGCCATTCTTTCTAGGGCGATGATGATTAACCGTGACTGAAATAAGTGTGCCTTTCAGCAATCGAGGCACCTGTGGTATCAAGTTGGATCCTCCCTCTTGTCTCTAGAATCCTTTTTGATCATGTGATACTTATTGTTCTGTCCTTGGATGGTCATTCTTGTTGAGTGATAACCAGGGCAGCTCCAATGTATAAAAAGATTGATCTGGTGATAAGAGATGATGGGGGTAGGTTATATGATCGAGGAAAGGTGAATCTGAGCCCACCATACAATGAACCATGAACTCTTTTTATTTGTATTTAAAGGTGTTGCTTATTTGTGCTCCAGTGTTTATAGCCGTCTTGTGTACAGATTTCTTCTCTCTCATACCTTTATTGCATATAAGTTGTTCTTGATCTTTTATTGTTTGTTGTTGGTCCTTGATTTAATCTGGTTAAGAGTAAGTTGCACTTTGACTCGCTCCCAGCAAGTTATTGAGTGGCTTGTTTTAATTCGTTGTGATACTATTACTCCTATTTTTCCGCAAGTTACCAGTTGCAGCTATTTGTTCTTACATGCTACAAATAGTAATGCTACATGATTTTTTTGAGAGTTTTTTTGGAGATAATGCTCGATTGTTCACGTAAAGAGTGACCGAGGTAGTATGTCCCATGTTGCTGTCTGTATCCATAAACAATTTTTCGACTGCTGTGATTAAGTTGCTGGGTTAATCCGAGCCATTGAGCGGACATTTCCTTTTGTTTTCTTTAGTTTGTTCTGAAGCTTTCCCCAATTCTGTCTCTCACCATTGCATTTTTTGGATCATGCACCAGACTAAATGTAGGTGAACTTTGAAGGATGTGTGCTTTGTTAGTTTTGCAACTTGTTTCCTTGCTAAGTAAGCGTTTGGGGTTATTTTGTTTTGTTGCTACCTTCTGGACGACGGGCGGGCGGGCAGCGGCAGCGCCGAGGATGGCAGCCATGCCGTGGCTGCTGGACGACGGCATCGTCCGCGGCATGGCCATCGGCGCGGTCTTCACCGATTACGTGAGTTCCATTGCCTAACCCCCCCCCCCCCCCCCCCCCCCCCCACCCTCATGTTTGTTCCTACTGCCCACGCTAATCTGTCGTGGCGAATCGGTGGATCTCCTCGTCACCGAGGACGACTCCATTCGCCTCTACAACACCACCAGCGCAACGTGAGTCCGCCGCTTGGGTTTACATCTGCTCTGTTAGTGCTTCTGTGTTAACTGAACCTCGGTGTGCTAGAGAGGTTACAGCATGTGGATGGGAAGTGTCTGGGATCTACTGCATTTTGATTGCTGGCCTATAGATATGAGTGACAGTGTTGGGTTCTGTTGTTTGGGGATGCTGGTAATGTGCTACTTTGATCTTAGTGGTATCTTGCAGTGATGCTTCTGTGACTATGTTAATAAATTTTATGGTGATTCACAGGTAGGAGTACAACAACATTAGGCGATTAGCTATTTGTGATGCAAAGGTGTCGGTGGTCGGGTTGATGCGGACGCGGCTGCGAGCTCGACATGAGAGCAGCGGGGCAGCGTCGAGCTCACCAGGTCCTCCTGCCCGCCTGCTAAACCTCCAGGTCCATCTCTCTCTCCATCCCTCTCTCCCTCCCTAAAGAATCTGGATGTAGCATATGTTATTTTGCTAATTCCTAACGTAGCATCTCCTTAAGCATCTACAATCCCTGATTCGCAAAATATGCAGAGTGAAGTGTGGATTATGCTTCATTCTACATAGCTAGGGGATTTTAAAATGTTGGACAACAAAGTTATTGGGCTGGCAGGTTCAAAATCAGTTCTCTTTTTTTCATTTTCTTTTCTATTACAAAATCATCTGTTGATACTTTTCTCCCTTTTCTGTCGTAAATCAGATATAAGTATCTCATAGTTTTATATGGCAATGTTACACATTTGGTTTGAGATTTACTTAAGAACCTCATGGTCCATTAAGGTTGTCAAACAACATTTTCGTGTGTGGTCATCGATGATCAATGATGCCTTTCTTACACAGGTGATTCGCCAATGATGATCAGTCAACCACTTGCTTCGACGCTAATGACTACCCAACTATCTACCAAGATGTTTCAATGGTCTTCTGTTTGACCATTCGCCTTTTGTAGGAATGCCTTGCTCTGAAAATTATGTAGCATCAAAACTGCTGGATGCGCTCTTTAACCTTGATTGCTTTGTCTAAAAATAACGTACTTAAAGCATTTTGTGTTGGCATTTGGTTTGCTAATTGGGTAGCTTTCTCAATATTGATCTCACTACCATTATAGTTACTTAAGCTATATTATGCCCCTGCTTTTAGTACTGAACTTTGTAACCTGATTGGATTTTGTCATCGTATGATATTACTCCTTGGTGTTGAACGTTGTCATTTTGTTTTTGAACAGACTAAATACTTCTACTGTCATAGACATATTAATTACTAAACATGCTAAGTTTCCCTCACAATTATAGTATACAACACAAACGGTAGGACTCGGCAACGATATTGAGCACCATTATGTGTCGCTTCTATCATAATGCTAAGTTTCCCTCACAATTATAGTATTCAGTCTTATAGTCTCATGCCGATATTGAGCACCATTATGTCTCACAATTATAGTATTCAGTCTTATAGTCTCATGCCGATATTGAGCACCATTATGTGTCGCTTCTATCACAATTAAATGTTTCTTCTTCAATGTATTGTTATCCTGTATGAATGCACATGCTAAACCCGGATTACTATTGATTTATCATTACCTGCTTGACAAAAACGTTCGGACCGGCATCCTCGCGCCAGATCTCGATCTAGTCAAACACATTAACGTACGCGGAAGGGACGATCTCTCGCGGTGTCTGTCGGTGTCAAAACCGGCGGATCTCGGGTAGGGGGTCCCGAACTGTGCGTCTAAGGTCGATGGTAACAGGAGATGGGGGACACGATGTTTACCCAGGTTCGGGTCCTCTCTAGAGATAATACCGTACGTCCTGCTTGATTGATCTTGATGAATATGAGTATTACAAGAGTTGATCTATCATGAGATCGTAATGGCTAAAACCCTAAAATTCTAGCATGTATGATTATGATTGCCTTTACGGACTAAACCCTCCGGTTTATATAGACACCGAAGGGGGCTAGGGTTATACAAAGTCGGTTATAGAGAAATGAATCTTCATATCCGAACGCCAAGCTTCCATCCACACAAAGGAGAGTCCTATCCAGACACGGGAGAGAGTCTTCGGTCTTGTATCTTCATAGCTCATCAGTCCGGCCCACGTCATATGGGCCGGATGCCCGAGGACCCCTTAATCCAGGACTCCCTCAGTGTCCACGTCCGCAACGCTATAATACAAAAATAAATCACTTGCGAACCAACCTGTGGTTGGATGGTTAGAGGGACAGTGGTATCCCCAGCCCACCAGGGTTCAAGTCCTGGTGCTCGCATTATTCCTGGATTTATTTCAGGATTTCCGGCGATGCGCTTTCAGTGGGAGGGGACGTTCCTGTCGACGACGAGGCGCCTACGGTGACTTCGTAAATCTCAAGATGATATGCTGGCTCAGTCTCTCGAAGGTGCTGATAGGGGTAGGGTGTGCGTGTGTGCGTTCATAGGGGTGGGTGTATGCGCGTGTGTATGAGCGCTTGCGTCTGTACTGTGTTCGAAAAAATCGTTCAAGCGAAGCGATTGGGAGACGGGGGAAAAGCGTGACCTGCGCGATTGGGCCTCTGTGGCATGTCCCACGAAAAAAATCTCCCCATATGCTCTCCCCCAGAAAACCCAGAATCCGTCTCGTCTCCCCCAGCTGCCGCCGCCACCAACGGCTTCTGCCCCAACCTTGCCGCCTCCTCTACAGGCTCATCCGAAAGTTTGACAAGGGACTAGATAGCTCGATAGTGGGATTTGCTCCTCTGATGATGGAGAGATATTCTTAGGGCCCTCTCGGTGTGACGGCATCCATCATCGTCTGGCCAGACACAGGTGACTTCGTCATGGGGATGCCGGAACATGACAACGAGAAAGAAGAACAAAACCGGTAATGAGGATAACGGTATAGTGAGCATGTGATGACTCAGGAGGATATTGGTGCATCCCGGGTTTTGTGAAGTATCGCAAAGCAAAAGGAACATCACTTGATAACCATAGGTTCACTCGAATATCATTCGTGTGCTCACAGGGATCGATATGGACATCCACAGTTCCGCTGTCGGTCATTGAACGAATGGTTTCGCTCATGTCTATGAGTTACCGAACCTACGGGGTCATAAGCTTAAGGCAATCATGATCTGGTGAGTGTTAGTAGGACGGGAGTGATGAGAATATATTTGTGGAATAGTTTCATAAATATTCAAAATAGGCACCTTCGGTGAGTACCTGTTCGATTATAAACGGTCCTTCCCATTTGACTGGCAGTTTATGCTTCTGCTTCTCTGGATAGTGCCGCAAAACCAGGTCTCCTACATTAAATGTCTTTGCCCGGACCTCCCTGCTTTGATAG